>NC_133330.1:323758238-324005978 GCF_042186555.1 Aquarana catesbeiana | reverse complement strand
AGGTGGACAGAGCGGATATGTGTCAGGGTGCAATAAAACGGACTCACCCGTTCCCCATGTTCATCAGATCGCCTACACTACTGGCAGCCTTTGCATTGCCTCTGGGTGAAATCACAACACATGTGAGGGCGGGCTTCATCTACCAGTCAACACGGCATCCTGCAGTTCAGACCAACCAATGAGATGGTTTCCTCCCATCATCGCTGGTGCAGATCTTATTACTGGCCTTACAGCGGCGCGAGGGGCAGTGACTTAACCCAGTTTTCCCTTTGTGCAGCCCGGGATAAAGATGAGAGGGAGAGGCAGTCCAGATGATATTAGTGCAGAGTCCTGGCATGGGGAGATTGGCAGGCAGTGCCATCATTCTTCCCAATGCTGGGCTCTCCCCTTCCCCCATCAGGCAAATTAGGCGGCCGCGAGGCCCCTGTGAGTGTGAGGCCTTAGGCGACCGCCTAATTTGCCTAATTAAAGAGCCTCCTCTGGTCCTCACTATCAACTGCCTCCCTCTGTACTGCCTGTCCCCACCATCATTTGTCCCCCTCTGCCTGTCCCCGCCATCTATGAGTAAGCACTTTGTATAAGTGGGAAACGGGTCAGCTGTTGTTCTGTCCAGTGGTGTCTCATGTACCTTATGATCCTGTTTTACAAATAAAAAGAAGAATTCAATCTGTTTATCCCGGTGTGCGGCTGTCCAGATCTCATTCATCCACACCAATACTAGCAATTGCCAGCACCTGGGGCTCTCTCTCTTCTTCTGGAGAACGAGGAATCTCAGCTTGGTTTGTCCGGAGCGGTGGTAACTATTTTTATCTCATCTATTGCCCACCTCTGTATTGCATGTTCCTGTACTGTCTTGTCCACAGCATCAACTGCTCCCTCTCTATTGCCCGTCTCCACCATAAACTGCCCCCACTGTATTACCTGTTCTCACCATCAACTGCCCCTGCTGTGCTGCTTGTCTCGTCCATTAACTGCCCCCTTTCTATTGCCTATCTTTACAATCCACTGCCCCACTGTACTGCCTGTCCACTCCATCAACTGCTCCCTCTGTGCTGACCGTTCCCACCATCAACTGCCCTTACTGTACTGTCTTTCCCCTCCATCAACTGCTCCCTCTTTATTGCCTGTCTCAACCATCAACTGCCTCCCCCTGTACTGCCTGTCCTCACCATCAACTGCCTCCCCCTGTACTGCCTGTCCTCACCATCAACTGCCTCCCTCTGTACTGCTTGTCCTCACCATCAACTGCCTCCCCCTGTACTGCCTGTCCTCACCATCAACTGCCTCCCCCTGTACTGCCTGTCCTCACCATCAACTGCCTCCCCCTGTACTGCCTGTCCTCACCATCAACTGCCTCCCTCTGTACTGCTTGTCCTCACCATCAGCTGCATCCCTCTGTACTGCCTGTCCTCACCATCAACTGCCCCCCCTGTACTGCCTGTCCTCACCATCAGCTGCCTCCCCCTCTACTGCCTGTCCTCACCATCAACTGCCTCCCCCTGTACTGCCCGTTCTCACCATCAACTGCCTCCCCCTGTACTGCCTGTTCTGACTATCAACTGTCCCCCCTGTACTGCCTGTCCTCACCATCAACTGCCCCCCTGTACTGCCTGTTCTGACTATCTTTACAATCCACTGCCCCACTGTACTGCCTGTCCACTCCATCAACTGCTCCCTCTGTGCTGACCGTTCCCACCATCAACTGCCCTTACTGTACTGTCTTTCCCCTCCATCAACTGCTCCCTCTTTATTGCCTGTCTCAACCATCAATTGTCTCCTCTGTACTGCCTGACTCCACTAAAAACTTCCTCCCCCTGTACTGTCTGTCCCCACCCTCAACTGCCTCCCTCTGTACTGCCTGTCCTCACCATCAACTGCCTCCCCCTGTACTGCCTGTCCTCACCATCAACTGCCTCCCCCTGTACTGCCTGTCCTCACCATCAACTGCCTCCCCCTGTACTGCCTGTCCTCACCATCAACTGCCTCCCTCTGTACTGCTTGTCCTCACCATCAGCTGCATCCCTCTGTACTGCCTGTCCTCACCATCAACTGCCCCCCCTGTACTGCCTGTCCTCACCATCAGCTGCCTCCCCCTCTACTGCCTGTCCTCACCATCAACTGCCTCCCCCTGTACTGCCCGTTCTCACCATCAACTGCCTCCCCCTGTACTGCCTGTTCTGACTATCAACTGTCCCCCCTGTACTGCCTGTCCTCACCATCAACTGCCCCCCTGTACTGCCTGTTCTGACTATCAACTGTCCCCCCTGTACTGCCTGTCCTCACCATCAACTGCCCCCCCTGTACTGCCCGTTCTCACCATCAACTGCCCCCCCTGTACTGCCTGTTCTGACTATCAACTGTCCCCCCTGTACTGCCTGTCCTCACCATCAACTGCCCCCCCCTGTACTGCCTGTTCTCACCATCAACTGTCCCCCCTGTACTGCCTGTCCTCACCATCAACTGCTTCCCTCTGTATTGCCTGTCCTCACCCTCAGCTGCCTCCCCCTGTACTGCCTGTTCCCACCTCTGTACTATTTGTTTCAACTGCCCCCCCAACAGGGGAAATCAGGGTGTGATTTTGTACTTGTGGCTATATATAGGGGTATGATTTTGTGTAGTTAAAAGTGAAAATCTGGTCACCTTATTGCTGCACCCCCTCTAAAGGCCCATACACACGATAAGAAAATCGGAAGTAAAATTCTGTACAGCGAGCGATTATCTGATCGTTAGTATAGTGCTTTCGACAGCCCGATTCAGACTTTTCAGACGACAAAAAGTTGTGAAGTTGAGTGCAATAAAATTTTTATCATATGTGAGCACAACGTCCGATTTTGGTTTAATCAGGACAGTTTTTGTCCTAAAAAAAGTCGTAAGAGCAAGACAACGCATGCTCAGAAATAAATACATCACACAACAATTCAACACATTACATCACTTCTGAAGTTGTATTCTGTCGTACCTCTGTCGAAATTTGGCAAGTTGAGTAACCTCTTCACTTTTGATATGCGACAGGGTGGATAAAAATCAATGATTACAATTTTTGATTTAAATCTGATTTTTCTGATTTATATTAGATTTGTTTATTTTTTATCAAATTTATTTCAAGATAGATAGATAAGATAATAGATAATATAGATAAGATACGTTAAAAACTTAGTTTATTCAGCATGAAATGGAGATTAGTTGTGTGGCAGGAGGCTGTATATTCTGCAATATTTACATTTTTGGTAAACTCATTCAATGAATCCAAGCTCTGCAAGCTGA
Source organism: Aquarana catesbeiana (assembly GCF_042186555.1). Classification (NCBI taxonomy): domain Eukaryota; kingdom Metazoa; phylum Chordata; class Amphibia; order Anura; family Ranidae; genus Aquarana; species Aquarana catesbeiana. The sequence goes on along the minus strand of NC_133330.1, from coordinate 324,002,714 downwards.
GAGAAAATGCACTGCACTGATGCATTCACACAATTTCACAGTAACCATGAGATAAAACAAAGCTCAGGAATATTCCTTTATCCCATTGTTTTGCAAATCTATGTACACTACAAACTGTATGATTAAATCGGTTCTGATATCGCTGTTTTACTAACCTGACAGCTTATTATTCTATGTAGGAAACCTTCATTTTACTTGCAAATATTAAAGAATAGCAGCAAGAATAAGTCCTTACATTTAAAGAGCACCTGTCATTTCAGATCCATCATGGCAGAGCCTGTTAGCGGGCATTCAGTCTCCTGCTGCCGCCACGTCCCTCACCTTGTTGGGTCACTGCCGCATCACCAGCCATCCCATTAAAGTGAATGGGACTGTCGGCGAGTCAACAGCCGGTCAGAGGAGGAGCCGCTGCGGGAAAGAGATGACAGGTGCTCTTTAAAAATTATGATTTAAATCGAGTTGATTTAACCACTTAAGGACCAGAAGGATTTTCCCCCTCAATGACCAGGCCATTTTTTGCGATACGGCACTGCATCGCTTTAACTAAAAATTGCACAGTTGTGCGACACTGTACCCAAACAAAATTGGCGTCCTTTTTTTCCCACAAATAGAGCTTTCTTTTGCTGGTATTTGATCACCTCTGTGTTTTTTATCTTTTGCGCTATAAACAAAAAAAGACTGACAATTTTGAGAAAAAAACAACAACAATATTTTGTACTTTTTGCTATAATAAATATCCCCCTCCAAAAAAATAAAAAAAAAACTAATAACTTCATCATAGGCATTGAGGCCATTGTATGGTCCTCAGGGACTTTTTACGGTGCTTGAGTCAAATGATATATCCAACATATCATAAAATCATATTTTATTAAACAATCTTATAAAAGGAAACAGACATGATAAAAGACAATATACAAAAAAGAAAAAAGGGGAGGGAGGATAACCCTTCGATACACAAATTATACAAATTAATACCACTTTCTCAACATGTTTCGCTTGCATAAGCTTCTTCAGGAGATATATTTGTGATATTAAGGTCAACTATAAAAAATAGAAAGAATATCTGTAAATAATACATATACATGTCTGTTAATACCTCATACAGTCGACATATGGGCCTCCATCATCAATTTAATGATCAGTTGATGCACTTTTATGCTTTGGAACACGTCCCCCCAAATGAAAGAGGGGGTGATTATGATAAAATCCTGTTACAACGTGAAACCAAATGGATTATTACCCTCAATGCTCTAAAACATCCAGGCCTAAATGATACTCTGAGTTACAAACCTTTCTTATAATTTATTCCTTTTTGATAATGTAAAAAATATTAGTGTATTTTTTTTTTTTGCATTATATATTAATAAATCAACTGACGGTTTAATCAACCCAATTATTAATTTTATTGACCTAAAAGGTGGTATGAGCTCTTGCTTCTTCCTTGATTTCCTCCCTCTACACTATTTGGCATGTACGGACACCCCGGGCACCTGGACAATCATTTCTTAATCAATGTTTTGGTTGCTCGGTTGCCCGTTTTTTAGACCCCTTGCGCGGCGGCGCCCCCCCCCCCCCCCTTTCAGTCTCTGATTTTTTCGTGCATACGGTATTCATTATTTTATTAGATCAACGATAGTTTATCATTGGGCTTTTTCAATTCCGGACCATTTCTGAACAATCCCCAATTATGGCTACTTTTTATTCTAGTGATTTTTGAGCTTAATTAATTTCATCGCATTTACCTAGTACAATTCAACTTTATTGTTGCTCCTCTCTTTTGAGCCTTGTGAGCCTCCTTACTACCATACTTAGGACGCAGGATTTTTAAAGATGGCCGCGAGTCCATTTGCCAGTACCTGACGTCACTCACGTTGTCCGATGTACGGGAGTCAGAGGTGTGCGCATGCGCGGGCGTCTTCTTTGTGTCCGCAGCGTGACGATGAGTCGGACGTCGTCACGCTGGAGGGTTTAAAAAGCGGGGCTTTATCCCCCGCCAATTTTCTGTCAGTTCCTGTTTGATACATGGGGCAGAGAGATCTCCCGGACGGGCCATTCTAATTTAAATAAGAACTTTGATCATCATAGTAAGTCTATGCTTTTTTGCCGTCTACATTAACTATGCACTCCTAATATTGATGATACTCAGAGACATTTCTCCAATATGTCCTTATTTATCTTTTAGGTTTTTTGTGGTTAGTTTGCAGCAATACCTCCGGGTCCAGCTTAGCCATCAGCTGTGTATGGACGCATACTGCCCCCCTTTGGTTTTGCTACTCCACTGCAATATTAGAACCATCTTTTATATCTGTTAGCAATTTTGCAATCTACCATCTCCTGGATGTAGCCTTCTTTTTATCTTGAATTGATTCTATTGAGGTATTTCTGGATTTATATTTATACATAATTATCATTGATAATTACTCTAACTACCTAGACTTACTTTTTTCCATTCTCTTTCTCTTCTAAGAAGAGCTTATGCCTAAAGATTTTTATCTCTCTCTGCATGCCTCCCAAGTGAGGTGAGAATCGAGGAGGAAGCATTTTGCCATTACGTAAATCTTCATGTGAATTGTAGACTTTTCTCTACAGGTAAGCTCTTTTGAGCTGAATGATGACAATGCAAAAAACCCCCCTTCCCCCTTTTTTTTTTTTTTTTCTTCTTAAATATATAATGCTTATATATATATGCAGATTTAATTATTAGATTCATTTTGTATATGGTTTATTTTCTAATATCATGACTGTATGAGGTATTAACAGACATGTATATGTTTTATTTACAGATATTCTTTCTATTTTTTATAGTTGACCTTAATATCACAAATATATCTCCTGAAGAAGCTTATGCAAGCGAAACATGTTGAGAAAGTGGTATTAATTTGTATAATTTGTGTATCGAAGGGTTATCCTCCCTCCCCTTTTTTCTTTTTTGTATATTGTCTTTTATCATGTCTGTTTCCTTTTATAAGATTGTTTAATAAAATATGATTTTATGATATGTTGGATATATCATTTGACTCAAGCACCGTAAAAAGTCCCTGAGGACCATACAATGGCCTCAATGCCCCTCTCCTATATTTAAATTGAATATTTGGGATGTAGGTGCTATTGAATTTTTCCTCTCTTTCCGTAATCTCTCTAATAACTTCATCAGTTTAGGCCAATATGGATACTTCTACATGTTTTTGGTAAAAAAAAAAAAAAAATAGCAATAAGCGTATATTGATTGGTTTGCGCAAAAGTTATAGCTTCTACAAAATATATATTTATGCCATTTTTATTATTATTATTATTTTTTTTTTTACAAGTAATGGCGGTGATCAGCGATTTTTAGCAGGACTGCGACATTGCGGCAGACAGATCGGACACTTTTGACACTTTTTTGAGACCAGTGACATTATTACAGTGATCAGAGCTAAAAATAGCCGCTGAATACTGTATAAATGTCACTGGCAGGGAAGGGGTTAACACCAAGGGCGATCAAAGGGTTAATTGCTTCCTAGGGAGGTGTCTGACTGGGAGTAGAGAGAGATCGCTGTTCCTGATCACAAGGAACGGACGATCTCACTGTACTCTCCTGTCAGAATGGGGATCTGTTTTGTTTAAAAAGGTAGATCCCCGTTCTGGCTCTCTGAGGAGCGATTGTGAGGGGCCAGCGAAAATCGTGGCTGCCGGACCCGCGCATCTGCTCCCCCTGCTGTGCAGCGGGCACATGCGCGCCCACAGTGACTTGTGCACGAAACTACGTACGGGTATGTCGTTTCGCGCAATAGGGCTGTCCTGCCGCAGTATACAGTATATGCGGTGGGCGGTCCTTAAAGGGTAAGTTCACCTTTACAGAAAAATCAATAAGGTGAACCCCCTCCTCACCGCCCCCTCCCAGTCCCGCTGACCTGGAGCATGGCAGTCTCCCGTTATGAGCCCTGCTATAGCCGCCTCACGGGTTCGGGGCTTAGAAATCCACTTGGCTTAATTTCCAAAATGTACCCCGTCAGGAGGTACGTTTAGCAGCATTCTAATTGGTCGGCGCCGACCAATCAGAACCCGTGTAGCCCATCCTGTCAGTGGGGAAGAAGAAGAGGGAAGGCAGAGGGGATTTCTAAGCCCCGGAGCAGTGAGACGGCTATACCGGGGCTCATAAAGGGAGATCTTGTCAGGGTTGCCCACCGTCAGTAAATTTACTGGCAGTTTGTAAAAAAAAATTTTTTTTTTTTTTACAACTGTCAGTAAATATCAGGGGCTGATAATTTGGCATGCTGTTGTATCACAGGGGTTTGCTACCAAAAGTTATCATGTTAAGTAATATGTTGTTTCTTAAGTAAGGGTTTGGCTCCCTCTAGTGACCGCTGAAACTTTACCGGGATCTTTCTTTTTTTTAAGACTCAAACAACTATGCATTGTGGGGAATGTAGTTTGATGAGGAAGTGACTCATGTTGTTAAATCAGTCTGGGAACTACTGACCCACAATGCCAAGCCACAGACCCACAATGCCAAGCCACAGACCCACAATGCCAAGTCACAGAACAGCCTGCTGGGTAAACAGATAAAAGGACAGGCGTGGCCTGCTTTCGGCCTCTCCGGACACCATTCAACAACCAGCAGGAGGTCTGCGTGTGTGGCCTGGGCTGAGAGACTGCGGCCTGCGGCGCGGAGCAGGATCGCCAACCTCTGAGGGACTTCAGAGTACAGCCCGGCCAGCTTAGCAAGCGGATCGGTGTGCAGTGCCAGGACATCTGGAAGTTTCCTGCATCTCAGCCATCCGGAGGATCGGTACAACGCGGCGGCGCCATCTTCCATCAGACTGAGACATCAAGAGGGGAGACTGGACGGAGCCTCACAGCCTCTGGGTCTATTGTGGTGAGAGGGCACCTGCCCATTTCAGTAAAGTGCACTAATTGCTGAGTGAGTTATTTACAGACTGCTGGTGAGACTTGTAGTCCCCCCAGAAGTGATCCTACCTATTCACAGGCCGCATACAGCTGAACTCTAGGGTCTGTTATTCCCTGTACTATAAAGTCAGTACTGTATTCCACTCACAGATAAGAAGGAAGTGTTACAAGTGCCCTGTTTCTTCAGTTATCAACACATCATTTATTCCACAGTTTGCTTTCTCTTTGTTTCCCTGTTGGATTACAAATACTGCAGTTTAAAATACAGGCTAGCTGAAGATACTTGGAGAAAAGGAACTTTCATCATCTTCTGCACAGCATCACAGCTCTACTTTATAGTTTGAACATTGAATTACCACCTAGGGGGAGCCCTTGAGTTCAAGTTAAATATTGCATTGTACTGTTGGATGTAAGTAACATTATATTATGACGGTTTGGTGTGTGTGTATTGGGGTTTCAGTGGGAAGGTGTTTAATATAGGAATTGAAGCATATTGAACGCCTGTCCCATTATACACTCGTCTGCATATACTCCCTACTGTGATTATTGAACTCATCGTTTCACATATACACTAACTGTTATCTACTGTCATTTATTGTTTCTGATTTGTCACATTACATTGTTCATCGTGTTTAATATCCACTTTCGTAAACTTTCTGAGTGGTTAATTGCTATTCTTTGTGAGTCTCTATTTATTTTCCAGGGCTATGTTAAATATACTTTATGGGTTATCATCATTGTGTTTCTCTCTATTGCTGGGTCCCACACTAATATTACCAAGCAGGTGTGCCAGAGGGGTTGAGACCGTTCTTGGGGTTGAGAGGCAGGGTGAAGAATCAAACATTCATTAGCAGCTCTTTCAGGGGTAGTGCTACACTGTGTTGACTTTTTAAAGTGGTGTTCCACCGAAAAAAAAAAAAAACTACATGAAAAAATCCTAAAAAAAAAATACAAAAAAACATTTGTATATATTTTATTTTTACTCACCTCTAAATGCCTGTTGCTAGGTGGTCCCTCGTAGTCTGCCTCTTTCAGTACCTGGGCTGGTGACATCACTTCCGTCTCGGCACAGGAAGGGCTCAGCTCTGCTCCCTCCCTCCTGTCAATCATCTGGGACCCATTACAGGTCCCAGGTGACTGAGCGGCCAATCATGGCGCTCGGCGCTGCTCGCGCATGCGCAGTGGGTGCCAGGCTGTGAAGCCACAGCCCGGCGCCCACAGTTGCAATGCCGGCGCCGCCGAACGGAGGGGGAGACGAGTGGGGCTTCGATCCCCCGCATCGCTGGACCCAGGGACAGGTAAGTGTCCAATTAAAAGTCAGCAGCTGCAGTATTTGTAACTGCTGACTTTTAATTCTTTTTTTTTTTTAATGGCTCTCCTCTTTAAGTGTAATGCCGTGTACACACGGGCGGACTTTTCGATCGGACTAGAATCCGTCGGACAATCCGACCGTGTGTGGGCTTCATCGGACCTACAGCGGACTTTTCCGGTCGAAAATCAGACGGACTTTAGATTTGGAACATGTTTCAAATCTTTCCGACGGACTCGAGTCCGGTCGAAAAATCCGCTCATCTATATGCTAGTCCGACGGACGAACACCGACGCTAGGGCAGCTATTGGCTACTGGCTATCAACTTCCTTATTTTAGTCCAGTCGTATGTCATCACGTACGAATCCGTCAGACTTTGGTGTGATCGTGTGTAGGCAAGTTCGTTTGTTCGAAAGTCAGTCGGAAGTCTGTCAAAAGTCCGTAGAAAGTCCGTCGGAAAGACCGTCGGACCTTTGATGACGAAAAGTCCGCCCGTGTGTACACGGCATTAAGTTACATGTTATGGGTATTGTCGGTGTTCCCATATCATAGTTATACTGTTTAAATATTGATTGTGTTAGTTTTCAATAGGAGTTCTTTCATGTTTTAGGTCGTCAGTAAAAAAATGTGCTCAGTCAGTAAATGTTTCATGTTTTGTCAGTAAAAAATGCCGCCGGAGGTTAAGTGGTTAAATCAAGCCTTTTTACTAGTGATTTAAATTAAATCCACCCTGATATGAGATAACATGCAATACAAAAAAGGATGATTATTTATCCGATAATCTGATCGTGTGTACAAGGCTTAAAGCGGAGTTCCGCCGACAAAAAAAAAAAAAAAATTAAAAGTCAACAGCTACAAATATTGCAGCTGCTGACTTAATAATTGGACACTTACCTGTCCCAGGGTCCAGCGATGCGGGGGAACGAAGCCCCGCTCCTCTCCCCCTCCTCCCTGCGGCACCGGCGTTGTCACTGTGGGCGCCCGGTTACTGCACATGCGCGTGCCGCTCTGCGCACTGTGACTGGCCGGATAATCATCTGGGACCTGTGACGTGTCCCAGATGATTGCCGGGAGGGGGGGGGAGAGGTGAACTTCCTTCCGGTGCCGCGGTGCCTCGGGAGGAAGTGGGAGCTGGAACCCTCTAAAAAGAGGGTATCCGCCCCCCCCCACCCTCAAAAAAATGACATGCCAAATGTGGCATGTCAGGGGTCACCTTCCCTTAAAGTGGACGTTACATTTTTGGGTGGAACTCCGCTTTGACAGGGATGCATGTCACAGGGTGACAACTCAGGAACACAACTGAGAAACAGTTGTCACCCCAGAACAGGAAATGCATACCTCCCAACATTTTGAGATGGGAATGAGGAACACCTACTAACAAATGTATGTAGGCATAGGACACGCCCCCTGCCACACCCCCTTAAAGGAGAATTAACCAAAAAAAAAAGGTTAATTAAATCCACAAGGACTTTTTTTTACCACTACAATTCCTTTATATTGGCTTTTAAAATGTACAAATGCAGCAATTTAGAATTTGGATGAAAGGTTTAGCGCTGGAAAGCACTTTTTGAAAGATAAAAAGTGCATTTTATATACAATTATATAGATCAGACCAAAATTAGGGACAATTGAGGTGGAATGAGGGACAGAGGGACATTGCTCCAAATCAGGTACAGTCCCTCCAAATCAGTGACAGTTGGGAGCTATGAAAAGGTCCGAACATTGACCTTAATGGCAGGATTGTCTCGATATAAAAACCACACCTCCCAACTTTCTGAAATGGAAATGAGGGACACCTATTACCAAAAGTATGTAGGCATAGGACACAAACCCTGCCACACCCTCTTAAAGGAGAATTATACAAAAAAAATGATTGGTTAAACACACAAGTGCTTTTTTTTTACCACTTGCAGCAATTTAGAATTTGGATGAAAGGTTTAGCACTGAGAAACATTTTTCGAAAAGATAAAAAGCATATTTTATATACAACTACCGTATATACTCGAGTATAAGCCGAGTTTTTCAGCACATTTTTTTGTGCTGAAAGTGCGCCCCTCGACTTGTACTCGAGTCAAGCACTTTTCTGCAGCAAAAAAATGTCATTTTCCGAACCGACTTTGGGGCCCCGTATCTCGGGGACACTTGGTGCTAGGAACCCCAAATTTGGTGTGCCCCAAAGTCGGTTCCGAAAATGTCATTCTCTGCTGCAGAAAAGTGCTTGACATTTTCTGAACCGATTTTTGGGGCCCTGTATCTCGGGGCCACTTGGTGCTAGGAACCCCAGCTTTGGATATATTATGGTGCTAGTTCCACTGGGTTTGCACACCACATTTGGGGTGCCTAGCACTAAGTGGCCCTGAGATACGGGGCCCCAAAGTCGGTCAACTGTGTCCATCTGCAGCAATGTCATTTCGGGACCCTTTGGGTCCAGAGACCCCAAATTTTGGCTGCAGCTAGGGGGCACCTAGGAACCCTTAACTACCGAGTTTGAAGTTCGGGGGACCTATGGCTGCAAATGGGCACAGTGAGGCTGCAAATGGGCACAGTGAGGCTGCAAATGGGCATTGTTGACCCTCTTTTCCACTTACAGTAGCTGCGCATTTCTCACCCTAGGCTTATACTCGAGTCAATACCTTTTCCTAGTTTTTTGTGGTAAAATTAGGTGCCTCGGCTTATATTCGGGTCGACTTATACTGGAGTATATACAGTATATAGATCAGACCAAAATGAGGGACAAATGAGGAGGAAAGAGGACAGAGGGACATTGCTCCAAATCAGGGACAGTTGGGAGATATGAAAAACTGTCAATTTAAAGTGAAAATGGCTTTTTAAACGATGTGAACATGTTAGGGCGTAAATGAGATTTTACCGGCTGCCTTTAGATCGTATTGCTAAGATTAGGTCACATTGTGAAATGTATAATGTTTATGTTTAGGCGTGGTGTATAGCCAGTTAGATCTAGGGCAATATATTTGTGCCTTGTGGCGCCACGAAACCTCTTGCTGGGGAGCCGTAAACTTTTCGCTGGGGAAAAGTCCCCCTGCCCCGTAACTGGTGAGATTGAGGTCATGTCTATGTGTGTGTATCTGGTGCACAGACAGGCAGTCAAAGTTGCATTCTGAGAGGCTGCATTTACGTCCCAGATACTCAAGAGGAAGACACAGGTAGGCGGGAGGTTTGTAGTAAAGAGCAGATAAAAGGGGAAATCACCATCACAGCTCTGCAAAGCTCCACAGCAATCAGAGATGAAGGTAGGTCCTGCAACTGTTACTTACGATGCTGCTAATGATCCCCCTTAGGACCTACAACCCCCCTCTCTGTCCATCTTTTGTTAGCAATCTACTCTCATTTTGGACTTATTTCTACCAATAATGTTTCTTTTTTAAATCTGTATGCAATATAACTACCCTATAGTGTTTTATATCTGTATAGATATATTTCATTACCAATAGTTTACATCATTGTTCTTTGAAGAAGACCAATGGGTCGAAATGCATCGGGGTATTCATGTGGATAACTATTTGATGATACGTCACTTATCTGGGGGCCCTTTTTAGCCATGATTGATGTTTTATGCTGATGTCTGTTACACGTGAACCAGAGTCTGTATTTTATAATAAATTGTTGTATATTTGAATTTCTTATGAACTTGATTTATTTTACTGTCATAATAATATTCAATACAATGCTGCCTAAAAAACCCTCTGGGAAATTTGTTTTTTTGTAACATCATTGTTCTTTAACCACTTAAGGAGCGGAAGATTTGCCCCCTTAATGACCGGGCCATTTTTTATTTTATTTTTTGCGATACTGCACTGCGTCTCTTTAACTGACAATTGCGCGGTCGTGCGACGCTGTACCCGAACAGAAATCAACATCCTTTTTTTCCCCACAAATAGAGATTTCTTGTTGTGGTATTTGATCACCTCTGCGGTTTTTATTTTTTGCGCTATAAACAGAAAAAAAAAGACCGACAGTTTTGAAAAACAAAACATTTTTTACTTTTTGCTATAATATATATCCAAAAAAAACCCCAAATTTCTTCATCAGTTTAGGCCAATATGTATTCTTCTACATATTTTTTGAAAAAAAAAAATCACAATAAGCCTATGTTGACTGGTTTGCGCAAAAGTTATAGCGTCTACAAAATAGGGGATAGATTTATAACATTTTTATTAATATTTTTTTTTTTTTTTTACTAGTAATTTTTGTTACGGGACTGCGACATTGCGATGGACAGTTCAGACACTTTTGATACTTTTTTGGGACCAGTGACATTTATACAGCAATCAGTGCTATAAAAATGCACCGATTACTGTATAAATGACACTGGCAGGGAAGGGTTTAACACTAGTGGTGATCAAGGGGTTAAATGTGTTTCCTAGGGAGGTGTTTCTAATTGTGGGGGGCTGGGCTGACTGGAGAAGGAGAGAGATCGCTGTTCCTGATCACTAGGAACAGACATCTCTCTACTCCCCTATCAGAACAGGTATCTGTTTGTTTACATTGACAGATCCCTGTTCTGGCTCTCTTTGGAGCAATCGCAGGTGGCCGGTGGGCATCGTAGCCGCCAACCACGCGCATCGGCTCCCTCGCCGTGCAGAGGGCGCGCCTGCTATAGCTCTTAAAGGAGCAGGAACATAGCAAAGTTGTAGACCTGGGCTCTTAGTGCAGGGATGATGGGAATCCTCATAATGAACACAGCAGAGGTGTAGACATGGGATCTTAGTGCTGGGATGGTGGGAACCCTCATAATTAACACAGCAGAGGTGTAGACGTGGGTTCTTAGTGCTGGGATGGTGGGAACCCTCATAATGAACACAACAGAGGTGTTGACCTGGGATCATAGTGCTGGGATGGTGGGTGCCCTTATAATTAACACAGCAGAGGTGTAGACGTGGGATCTTAGTGCTGGGATGGTGGGAACCCTCATAATTAACACAGCAGAGGTGTAGACCTGGGATCTTAGTGCTGGGATGGTGGGAACCCTTGTAATGAACACAGTAGAGGTGTAGACCTGGAATCTTTATTTTGTAATGGTGATAACCCACATAATGAACACAGCAGAGGTGTTGACCTAGGATCTTAGTTTTGGGATGGTGGGAACCCTCATAAGGAACACAATAGAGGTGTAAACCTGGGATCATAGTGCAGGGATGGTGGGAACCCTCATAATGAACACAACAGAGGTGTTGACCTGGGATCATAGTGCTGGGATGGTGGGAGCCCTTATAATGAACACAGCAGAGGTGTTGACCTAGGATCTTAGTGTTGGGATGGTGGGAACCCTCATAATGAACACAGTAGAGGTGTAAACCTAGGATCATAGTGCAGGGATGGTGGGAACCCTCATAATGAATACAATAGAGGTGTAAACCTAGGATCATAGTGCAGGGATGGTGGGAACCCTCATAATGAACACAGCACAGATGTAGACCTGGGATTTTAGTGCAGGGATAGTGAGAGCCCCTCATAATGGGCACAGCAGGCTTGTAGATCTGGGATCTCAGCGATGGGATGGTGGGAGTCTCTCATAAAGTGCACAGCAGGTGTGCAGACCTCGGGATCTCAGCGCAGGGATGATGGGGGCCTCTTATAATGGACACAGCAGGTGTGTAGACCTGGAATCTTATCTTAGTGCAGGGATGGCGGAAGCCCTTCATAATGGGCATAGCAGACTTTTAGACCTAGGATCTCAGTGATGGGATGGTGGGAGTCCCTCATAATAGGAACAGGTGAAACCTTTTAGTGTCCCCTATGGAAATGATTGCTTAATTTTGGACACTAGCACAGAAAAGGAAGAGGAGTCATGTTGCCCCTGGCAATGTTTGCTGGGATTTTCTAAGGTATACCACCTACAGACATAACACAAGAGCCGTTCATTCACTTCTTTAGTAAGCATTACTGACAGAAAACTGACTGAGCAGAAAAACTGATCTGCAGAGCTGGTATTTTTTTCTTGTCAGTTTTCTATTTTATGAATAAGGTGGTTGAAGCCTTATTATTATTATTCAATGACAACAACATAGTTAGGGCCGGTTCACACGGGGGCGACTTGTCAGGCGACCTAGCCGCCTGACAAGTCGCCTCCCGTTCTGCGTCGCTCCGACTTAGAAGAAAGGTTCCTGTACTACTTTGGGGGCGACTTGCATAGACTTCTATACAGAAGTCGTCTTGCAAGTCGCCTCGGCAGTCGTGTGCAGGTCGCCTCGGTGAGGCGACCTGCAAGTTGTGCCACGTCTAGTGTGAACCGGCACTTAAGTACTGTCCATAATACTTTTTTTTTATTGCACTGACAATTACATTTTTATCCCCTCTTTTTTCCGCACCTTAAATAAGGACATGTGTGTTCCAGTGCGTTTTTGATGCGTTTTACAGAGTTCCAGTACAGTCCAGTGCAGGAAAAATGCAGCGTGTTCCACTTTTTTTTTACTGGAACTGCAAGAACTGGTGTGAACTATGCCATTGAAAACCGTATAATCTACTTTCCATGCGCACTGGACTGAATGTGGTGTGAACTGAATTATTTTGTTTATTTTTGCATTTAAGAATCCTTATTTAAGTATTCACGTTCAACAGACAGACACATTTCCTGTACCCGGACACGCTGTCTTGATATTATCTGGTATCTCCCATGTGCTTTCTGAGTAAATCTATTTTTTCTTATCGAGACATACGTGTACATGTACATATATTTACTTTTTAAATTCATGCCATGTGGTGCACACTGCACAGTGGAAAACCATTCAACTCTCCTATGAAGGTTTATAGACCGCTTTCCTGGAGTCGAATGGTGCTTTAGAGCTTCAAGAAATCTGGATGAGGCTTATCAAATGGTTTGCAGGTAGTTAGTTACTGTGGTTTGATAAAGATGTAAAAAAAAAAGATATCTGCAAAGAGATTACCAAACTTTTTTTTACATTAGCAATGTTTTGCACTTTAAGTTTGCTGCAATTACAATTGCTATTATGTTTTTTTTCTTGTTCGCTTTTTTTTTTGTTTTTTTGTTTTTTTATCACATTGCAGAGAACAAATTTGATTCACTATCTAATGGATGCTTGGTGTGCCACCAATGTAAGGGGCACCACACTGACCACCAATGTAAGGGGCACCACACTGACCACCAATGTCAGGGGCACCACACTGATCACCAATGTAAAGGGCACCACACTGACCACCAATATAAGGTTCACCATACCGACCACAAATATAAGGTTCACCATACCAACCACCAATGTAAGAAGCTTCACATTTACCACCAGTGTAATGGCATCACATTGGCCACCAAGGTAAAGGGTCACTACAATGTTAAATATCTGCATTTGACTTTTGGTGATGATGATATTTATTATTTTTAATGATTATTACTGAAAATCATTTTGTCATGTAAAGCGCAGTGTTGAAAAACTATCCCCTATGGTTGTCACTTTCCCTAAATACTCCCGCAAATATACAAAACCTATTTGGTGACTACTACAGGCGATTTAAATAATTACATCCATATTTATGCATATTTGTGTACTAGTATCTAAATTAAAACAATCAAAGAATGATTTTGATCACTAAATACTCCACATTTTGTTTTATTTGAATAATTATTATATCTATGAATTAATCATCACGCTAATGTACCATTTGCTATAGATAAATTATTTTTTATAGGGTGTTCCCATAGACCTGCAATTTTAAGAGTTCCTTTGGGGTTAAAATGTTGAGAAAGGCTGATATAGAGGCATAAGGGTAGACAAATGAGGAAAGGGAATGAGCAATCTGTATATAAGGTGACAGTGTGTGTGCCTGGTCAGATAGTGAAGTAGGAAGCCGTGTTGGATAAGCTGCGCATAATTGACAGTGAGGCCGCGGAATATCATGCCTGGGGTCCAGTGCATTCCTGTACACTGGTTCAGGTGCGATTCAGGTCCAAATTTTAGCCTGAATTCACACCTGAACTGGACCCAAAGATGCCCCACACCGCAGCCGCCCCGGATATGTGTGAACCGGCTACATTGAGAGGTCACATTTGTCTGTCACGTGACTTTGATGCGGGGAAACCCACATCCAATTTGCAAATGTGTGAACCCACCCTGAGCGTTTTGTTAGATTTTAGAGAAGGAAGCAATGAAGTAAAGCCCATGGGAGTCCTGAGTGATAATTATTGAGTGAGAAACTCTGAAGAAGTAACTGAAGTGAATCAGGAAGAAGGTGTCAGAAACCATGAAATCAGACCGAGACAGAAGTACAGTTAAATCACACTTGTTTAATAATAAAAGAACAAACGTAGTCAAAACATAGCCAAAGTTCAGTAACCGGAACGGATCGTCAGCCAAGCCAGGAGTCAGGGATCAAAGTAGCAGAATCAGTAGCCTGAAGGGATGTCAGCAAAGCCAGTCTTTAAAACAGGAACGCAGGAGATAGTTTCTTGTGATGTGACCAAGGCGAAGGCAGAGCTCCTCTGGACTGGACGGTTTAATTAGGCAGGACTGACGAGCAGGATATCATCAACAGCTGAGTAACTGTGGAGAGATAGGAGCTGGCAATTAGCTGACAGCTGAGCACCGGTACGGATACTCCGAGAACAGTAAGTGTTAGAGAAAGAAATTTCCCCCAAAAAAATTGGGACTTTTTAGGCTCAAGGAATGTGCAAAGGTCAAGCATAATAGTATTAAATATATTGTATTTTTTAGTGTCAAAAAAGTATTTAAAAGAAATTAACAGTATAAAACATGGATACAAAAGACATGAAAAATGTGGTCTATGGCCACAAGGCAAAAAAACCTACTAAATGTGAGTACAAATGTTGTATATAAACCAATCGCCAACACGTTTCGGGGTCCTTTAAAGCTCCTTCTTCAGGGAAGGTTTTAACAGACGTAGTACATATGGTAATGCCTTGATGAAAATTGTCAACACACACACGGAGTCTGGTCTCAGATGAGCAGAGCATGACAAGCTGTATGGATCATCTTTGCAGTTGGATCCAGAGAAACGCCGTTACATGGCTATCCTACAATCATACTGCTCAGGCTTTTCTAGTCCATTTCGAATATGCTTTGAGCAAGGCGATATAGGATTGATGTTCCATAAGGATCTCTTTAAAAGATCTAAAGGCTACCCCTTAGGCCGAGGGTTTTTTCATCTTTAATAGGTGATCCCAGCACACTCCCCCCTTGATTCACCCTGAAGCAGTGGCGGTGCGTCCATTAAGGGCGCACAGGCGCCGCCCCCTCTCTCCAGCCACCCCCCTCTGTGTACTATGGATAGATTCATGCATAACACAAATCTATCCATGGCCGCTGTAGCCACCACCTATTCAGGCGCCCGGCCCCAATTTTTTTTTTTGTGGGGAGATTTCTTTATCTATCCATATTAGGGGTGTGGCCTTTTTAAGCGGAAACGCACAACCTTGTCTATTCTATTATCAGAAATGTTAGTTCCTCAATAGTTCTGGAACTACACATTGCCCAACTCGGAGTGTAAAGGTTAGAAATGTCACTCAGAGATTAGAATTGTGTTTCTGGGAAGTTGGAGGAAGTCAGAAAACAATAAATTCTTTTGTGAAATTCTGTAAACCTAATAAAAACTGTGTGTCTGCAGTTCCGTGTTGCAGTTTCCTCTTCGACTCTTTTTGGGAATTTCCTGCCAGATATACAATACTTGTATCAGATAGACAGATGAGCAGGATTGATAAGACAAAGTTCATGTTTGAGTTTCCTCAATTTCTGCCTGAAGGGTAAACAGATATATGAAGGATTTCATCAAATTTTATAATGATGGCTATTGACAAGAGATGGCGGGTGGGAGATTGGACCACCATATGGTGTGTTTAGAATTGTACAATGGGTTTGCATTGGATCCGATCAAAAAAATCTATTATTATTATTATTATTCTACAACTTAATGACCATGTTAATGCTGAGCTATAGATATAAAATTATCTTTAGTAGGGGGGTACCCTTAAAAAATAATTTTAAGGTTGTAAATGTGAAGACTGCCTGCGTCCAGGGCCGATCACTCGTTGCACGCATGAGTGGCCATGATTAGCTTGCAGCCTCCCATTGCTTTCAATGGGGCTGCCTCCTGCAGCTAATCGCAGAACTCCCACTGGGGTTCTGGCATCTAATCTTGGTGTGGGAGCGATCGCAGGTGGAAGTGACCCCTAAGGAGATGATTCCAGCTGTTCCCTTCCCCAACCTTGTCTTCCTACTACAGCATTACTATCTCTTCTAAGGTACTTACCAGGCCTTTCAAAAAATATAAAAATTAAAAAGAGGCAACTTTAGAGGAAAGATTACTATACTTGTGTCACATGGACCCTTTTCTGTAACAGTACCTTATCAAGTAATCTTTTACATGTCTGTAATATGTTGTACATGTATACGCTCTGGAATGTTCTTTCCTCTTGAATAAATACCGTATTTATCGGCGTATAACACGCGCCGGCGTATAACACGCACCCCAAGTTTAGGAGGGAATTTTAAGGAAAAAAACTTTTAGGAGGGAAGTTTAAGGAAAAAAACTTACATTTAAATGCCCATCAATGCAGCCTCATCAGTGTTCATCTGCAGCCTTTCCCCAGTGTCCAGTGCAGCCTTGTCAGTGCAGCTTTGCCCCAGTGCAGCTTGTCCCCAGTGCAGCTTGTCCCCAGTGCAGTCTTGTCCCCAGTGCAGCTTTGTCCCCAGTGCAGCTTTGCCCCAGTGCAGCCTTGTCCCCAGTGCAGCCTTGTCCCCAGTGCAGCTTTGTCCCCAGTGCAGCCTTGTCCCCAGTGCAGCCTTGTCCCCAGTGCAGCTTGTCCCCAGTGCAGCCTTGTCCCCAGTGCAGCTTTGCCCCAGTTCAGCCTTGTCCCCAGTGCAGCCTTGTCCCCAGTGGTCCGTGCAGCCTTGTCCCCAGTGGTCCGTGCAGCCTTGTCGCCGCCAACATACAAACGTTTAGTTTGTATTTTTAAACATGGCGCCGCGGAGTTCGGAGGGACTCAGGGGCGCTCGTTCAGCTGAACGAGCGCCGCCGAGGACACAGTGACTGGGCGGAGCCGAGATACACATAGCCGAGGGTTCTCGGCTATTCTCGGCGCCGTTCACAGTCACGCCCAGTCCCTATGATGGACATAACAGAGGTCCAATGGCGGGACTGGGCGTGACTGTGAACGGCGCCGAGAAAAGCCGAGAACCCTCGGCTATGTGTATCTCGGCTCCGCCCAGTCACTGTGTCCTCGGCGGCGCTCGTTCAGCTGAACGAGCGCCCCCGAGTCCCTCCGAACTCCGCGGCGCCATGTTTAAAAATACAAGCTATGTGAATGTCGGCGGCGATCGCGGCGATCGCTCCGACAGATCACAAAATAGCGGGGATCGGCGTATAACACGCACCCACGATTTTCCCCTTATTTTAAGGGGAAAAAAGTGCGTGTTATACGCCGATAAATACGGTAATTAAAGTGGTTGTAAAGGCTGAAGGTTGTTCAGCCTTTAGAAAGCCGATGACACAGAGCTGCGAAATGCATTGAGGCTGTGTGTCCGCCATCGTTGACGTCACTTCTGGTTTGTCCTCGGGGAGCTTCCTGATGACGCAGAGTTGCGAAATGCATTGAGGCTGTGTGTCTGCCATTGTTGATGTCACTTCTGGTTTTAACCTTGGAGGAGCTTCCTGATAAGGAAGAGTTGCGAAATGCACTGAGGCTGTGTGTCCACCATCATTGATGTCACTTCCGGTTCGTCTTTGGGCAGTTTCCGGCCATTGGAATGCACACCAGCATGAGCGGCTGGGAAATACACTGTTGGCTGTTTATGTTGGTGCTGACATTAGCACCATTAAATGTAAGTGTCCTCTTATGTACTGAAGAATTTTAATTAAATTACTACACTATGATACCCTTTATCACTCTCTTTGGGTCCTTTTGTTTATTACTATATGAGAGGGTGGTATCTGGAGGGCTGGGGTTGGTGAACCCTATGCTACCACGAGATCTTCCAGTTCCAGTTTTTGGTTGGGGAAATGAGAGCTGACAATATCTGAAGGCTGGTTTTATATTGATGGTGAATGAATGAATGAATGAGTGACTTGTATAGCTCTACCTATGCAAACTGAATCGCCTCAGGGCGCTTTTTAATCTACCAGCATGTCTTTGGAGTGTGGGAGGAAACCGGAGTACCCGGAGGAAACCCACGCAGGCACAGGGAAAACATGCAAACTCCAGGCAGGTAGTGTCGTGGTCGGGATTTGAACCAGCGACCCTTTTTGCTGCTAGGTGAGAGTGCTATCCACTACACCACTGTGCTGCCCTCAGTGGTTGGTGAGTGTGCAATTTATACACACATAGAGTTTGAGTGGTGGAGTCTCAATATTTTATTATTTATATTGATGGCACTTATTTTTTTCAGGCTGCACATGCTTAGTTTGGTGTGTAATGCTTGAGAGTTTTTTTTGGGAGAGTGCATGTGATCAGCACAAGGCCAATCAGTACTGTCCAGACAGAGGGTCAGGTGTCTTGCAGTCTCATAGGACAGTCAGAAAACTACTCCTACATGCTTTAACCAGTGCTTGGCTAGACTGATAGAAGTCACAAGACTGCTCTAACTGCTGATGAGAAAAAGGTATTTAGCAGTTTATATTTACTAAAATTGCATTTCCATCTTCTGTGTACTGCGGGAGACCAGATATAGTGAATGCAGAGTCCTGGGTTTAGTAATACTTTATTATCTCTTTAAAAAAAAAAGAAAGGTTGTGCACTGACTGACTCCGATGATTAAAAAACAGCCCTGCACATTACTGTGTACTGCTGCTTTCTTTGGAAATATTTCCATCTTGAAAGTGGTTGTAAACCCTTACAGCCCACTTTAACCTACAGGTAAGCCTAGATTAAGGCTTACCTGTAGGTCCAAGAAATATCTCCTAAACCTACACTGTTTAGGAGTTATTTGCAAAAAGACAGGCACCGCTGCCTACGGCGCATGCTAACGGCGATAAGCCGTTAGTGGCGGCTCCCGTGCGCATGCGCGGGAGTGACGTCATTGCGGCTCTGGCCAATCACAACGCCGGAGCCACGATACCCAGAAAGAAGATGGACGCTTCGTAGCAGAGGGGACAGCGGTGACATCGCAGGCTCCTGTGTCAGGTAAGTGACACATAATGGGCTACTATGCGGTGCATAGTAGCCCATTATGCTTTACCTTTGCAGGGAAACAAAGAGGAAGTAAACCCATCAGGGTTTATTTCCTCTTGAAGATGGTCATCAATACGTGATATCTAGCACATTACCAGTACCAGATTTTTCCCTCTCAGGATGATTCAGTATTATTCTTGGCTGTACCACGCACTTGAAACTGAGCTGCGGGCAGATATAAAAGACACAAATGAATGCAGCTCTGAAACCATTAATCCATAATTAAATTTATTTTTAAATGCAAGCAGTGTAAGTATCCGAATTTGGTCTCATATCAGCCTCTCACAGTCCTTGTACAGCAGGGCAAAAGTGTGAGAGGAAGAAGCAGCTTTAAGAGCCAATCAGTGCTGATAGAAGGAGAAAGCAGAGTGACATAGAGATAAGCTTAACATCTTTTTCTGGCTGTAGATGCATGAGCTTTGACCCCAACTGTTGCAAGAGTTACCAGCAGATAACACAATTAAATTTGGTGTTGAAGACCTTCTGGCTCAAACCATCAGCTTTTGGGATGAATTTTCAGGGAAAGCCACGCCTGGAGAAATTAGCAGTCATTTAAAATCTAAACCACTTAAAGAGAATTGATGGATTTTTAATAATTTGGCTATTTTTTTGTTTTGTTTTTTAATTGCATGCCAGACTCATTGACATCCACAACTTTCTTTCTGCACATTACCACTAATTTCTACAATGTATAGCAACCCACCTGTTCTACATGCGGTGGGTTGTACTGTGAATGGCACCCCAAAAACATTGTACAGTAGAGCCCAATGCACTGCAATTCAGTAAAGGGGTTGCCTTAGTGCAACACACATGTGAATTAATGCAACACAAGGGAAAGCTTTATGGCTTTCACATGGGCGGACCGATTTGTTGTGAGTGTGGTATGGAATCTTAAATAAGATCTCATTGTATTATTTTTCTGCACCTCCAACCTTACGGTAAATTTGTGAACTTCAGATAAGTTCAGATAATCAGTACATACCACAATCCTTTCCTGAGTTTGTTAATTTATGGGGATTTCTTATCAATGTATAAATATCTCCCAACAAAATTAATAAGTAAATAATTTGACTTTATTAATTAACAAGTATAGTTATACAATTTCATACAGAACTGGAACTTCTGGTGATTGATATTTCACACACACATTATCAAAACCTCAACACGGCAATAAAACGATATTTCTTCATATTCTGCAAATAACTCAGGGGAGCCCAAATTGTTCTGTTAGAAAAATATATGCGGTAATCACGCTTTACGTTCAAGAACACAATATCCCTTGTCGCTCTGGGAAACAGTCCTCTGAATTTCTCCGGCCGGAAGGAATCCAAAGTATGTCTCGCGGAGTCAACAGATAAATATTGCCAATTTTGAAAAATATTAATCTAACAGAGTTCCTAAATTGAATAGGGCGATAAATACTCTCCCTAGGACCACAGTAGATTAAATTGAAGTAATCCAAGTTTATGTCTGAATTCCTCCAAACACGGCTTCAATAATACACAGCCTAGACCAGTGATGGAGAACCTGGGCACCCCAGATGTTTTGGAACTACAATTCCCATGATGCTCAACTACACTGCAGAGTGCATGAGCATCATGGGAAATGTAGTTCCAAAACATCTGGGGTGCCAAGGTTCGCCGTCACTGGCTTAGACAATCAATGTGGGCGAATGATAATGATAAACTACCCTACACACTGCACATGATAATGTTAACACATAAACTATACAACACAATCCCTATAATTTTGAGAAAAAAATAATTAATATTTGTAACGTCTGTATCTTACCAACAGTTTAAAAGGGGAAGCTATCTGACAACATCTAAGTACATTGAGTGGTTCCAGTCACAAGGTCCTGCAAGATGGGGAGTGGTCAAATATCAGCAGGCTTCTTGATCGTCTAGGGGTGTATCCGGCGTGTGGGTCTGTGATCCTCTCTCTATGGCCCTCACATCCTTTATACCATCTGGGACAATAAGCTCATAATATGATCATAAGCTCAGGCCAGAAGTTTTGGCTTTATTCTCCATTGGTTGGAGAACGCTAATGATTTACCTGGTGAGTCCAGGTAATATCATCATCAGCCACTAGGTGTGTCTGAGGGCAGAAAAATGTGTTCTAAATTATTTATTAAAAGAAAATATGTAGTCTTTCATAATGGGCATCTATCTAAATATTGGGGCTTATGAAAATATATATCTATATTGTTCAGGGACCCCGGCAACTGGTACAAAATACAATACACTTAGTATAAATTTGATTAATTAATATCACACGAAATGGATGTTTATATGGATAATTGCATGACACCTGCATATCCTATGAAAACCTATTTGTCTTAGGATAAACACATGCTATATGGGTATTTTTATTTAGATGCGGTCACGGTTTCTATGTCTTTACAATAATGATCTAAACACAATTCTTCATTTGTTCTATATCAAAATTTATATTTCTACCTTATGGCAGATTACTCATGGGGTCAGTGGATATTAAAATTATGGTCGTATTTGTGACCTGGAGTCTAGTATAAATTTGAGTTACTTATGATCACATATATTTACAATATCACATGAATACAAGTTTTAAATGCCCTCCTAGAGCCTTTGAAATGAACTTTGGACAGGCTCAATGAAGATATTTAAATCAGGGTTTTAGCTGTCCAGACAATTTCTCCTTTCAGACAATTTAGTCACACAATGATTATTTACTGTTCAGAGATTTGTGCCTGTTTGTCATTCTGGTGTAACATTAACCTCGCATCTCAGTCATTGTCTGAGGGAAAGCTTGAGTCAACATTTGGGTTTGACTAGGAAGACTATTTCACCCTTTGAAACAATGGGATATTTACCCAAGCTTTTCCTTTAATTTAAGGTTTTGTAACTGGGGTCTGAAAACACAAATTTGACCATAATCAGCTGGTTTCGTATCAGATTCATGTTTACTCGGTTTCGACATAAGTTTTGTCTCTTAACGTTAACTCTCCAATGGATGGTATAACTTAATCGGCCTTCCCTGTTGGGAGGAGGGAATGCTCTCCTGGAGTGATGACTCCAAAGCTAAAAGTTCCATGAAAAATATAATATTTTAATGTATCTCGGCCATGACAGATTGAGTCCACCTGTCAGTTTTTTAGGTGGACCCGATCGGAACATCCATTGCCCTTTATGGAGCGGCGAATGTCAACCGACATGTCGCTTTACACCCACCAATATCCAATCTGCTCTGCTGGCGGAGTCCGACAGTGTGAAAGAGTCCTTAGTGTGAATGGGCCTTCAATGGGGAAACCTATCACAGTGAAAACGAACTAATTGTGACTTTCCCTGACTTTAGAGAGATTTACTTCTTGTTGTTTTTATGGGACAGAAAGTGTAAGAAAAATTCTCCAATGGGGCAGCAAAAAAAAAAAAAAAAAAAAAAAGAATTAACAGGAAATATTGGTTTTAGAAACATTTTAAATGGATACCTTTTTAAAACTAAACTGAGGAACAAAACATAATATATTGCACCCTACCAGTCTTTAGATGTGGTGGCTGCGTTAGTTTAAAAATAAGCCTATTGAAAGGATCCAAATCAGCCCTTTCCAACCATTTACCCCAAAGGAACTCTTGAAATAATTTAATTTTCAGGTCTTAGGGAACACCTGATAAAACCAATTTATTATAGGGGCCAGGGGATAATGCCCCTTACAGTGCCTTGAAAAAGTGTTCATACCCCTCTGAAATGTTCCACATTTTGTCATGTTACAACCAAAAACGTAAATTTATTTTATTGGGATTTTATATGATAGACCAACACAAAGTGGCACATAATTGTGAAGTGGAAGGAAAAATGATAAATGGTTGTCAAAATATTTTACAAATATGTGAAAAGTGTGGTGTGTATTTGTAATCAGCCCCCCCCGAGTCAGTACTTTGTAGAACTGCCTTTCACTGCAATTACAGCTGCAAGTCTTTTTGGGAATGTCTCTACCAGCTTTGCACATCTAGAGAGTGACGTTTTTGACCACTCTTCCTTGCAAAATATCTCAAGCTCTGTCAGATTGGATGGAGAGCGTCTGTGAACAGCAATTTTCAAGTCTTGCCACAGATTCTCAATTGGGTTTGGGCCATTCTAACACATGAATATGCATTGATTGTAGCTCTGGCTGTATGTTTAGGGTCATTGTCCTGCTGGAGGATGAACCTCCACCCCCCCGTCTCAAGTCTTTTGCAGAGTCGAACAGATTTTCTTCTAATGCCACGTACACGCGGTCGGATATTCCGACAAGAAATGTTCAATGTTAGCTTGTTGTCGGAAAGTCCGACCGCGTGTAGGCTCCATCGAACATTTAATAAATAATGATATTTGAAGCGCTTCACAATGTGCATGAAAATGAATATATAAGAATAAATATAAATAGTCAAATAAATCCAGCGGTGAGCAAAAATTCCTATAAAATCCAGCAATCAAAATAGTGTAAAATTATAAAAAATTAGTGACACCAAATGTGTAAAAAATCCACAAAAAAATAAATATATAGGGATGTATTCAGAAGGTTCAATTATACAGGTGTAGAATCCTGATTGGTATAGAGCTTTTGATCACTAGCAAAGCTGTTTAAAAACACTTGCTTAATTAAGGTGCTCATTGATAGTACCTAGGGTTGTCCCGATACCACTTTTTTAGGACCGAGTACAAGTACCGATACTTTTTTTCAAGTACTCGCCGATACCGATTACCGATACTTTTTTTTAATGTCACGTGACAGTTTTTTTTTTTTTTTTTTTTTGAGGGGGGGGGGCGGGTGGGGTGGGGGTGGTGGTATAGTGAACGGTGTCTGTGTGTGTGTTTTGGTTTTGGTTTTTTTCATTTACATTTATTATTTTTTACAATTTTTTTTTTATTCTTTATTGCACTATGTGTGTGTTTTTTTTTTTTTTTTTAATCAGCCCTGTTGGGGGGCTTTGGTGAGATATCAGGGGTCTTAACAGACCTCTGATATCTCCCCCTTGAGACAGAGAAATAGACAGAGGATAGAGATTCCCCAGTCCCTTTCTCTGCAGCGTCAGCTGCACTGAGAATGAATGGAGAGAACACAGCGGCTTCTCTCCATTCATAAACTGACACATTGTAATCACAGAAGATTACAATGTTTCAGTTATGTGAATGGAAAGAGTCAGCTGACTCTCTCCATACACACAGCGGAGAGAGAGCAGAACGGAGGGGACAGACGAAGAGAGAGGGGGACAACGGAAAGCCGGAACGGATGGGGACAGCGGAGGGGGACAGAGGAACGCATGGGGACAGCGGAGGGGGACAGAGGAACGGATGGGGACAGCGGAGGGGGACAGAGCAAAGAAGGACAGCGGGAGGTGGACAGAGGAACGGAGGAGGACAGCGGAGGGGGACAGAGCAAAGAAGGAGGACAGCGGGGGGGGGACAGAGGAACGGAGGGGGACACAGCAATGGAGCAGGACAGCGGAGGGGGACAGAGGAACGGAGGAGGACTAAGGAGGAGGAGGTGACAGTCAGCGGTGATCGCGTGTGGGGGAATTACAAGCACCGATCACCGCTGTATGTCACTAAGCAGCTGAAAGCCGCGGGGGGAGAAGCTTGTAACTCCCCCACACGTCCATCACCGCTGACAGTCAAGGTATCGGCGGAAGCATCGGGAGCATTTGCCCGAGTACAAGTACTTGGGCAAATGCTTGGTATCGGTGCCGATACCGATACTAGTATCGGTATCGGGACAACCCTAATAGTACCAATGTGTTTTTTGCTTCTATTCACAACCAATGTGAGAATCATAAACAGGCAGATAAGAGAAAAAAACAATCATTGTGCAATAGTTAGGATACCAAGGTACACAGGCAAACTTCAATCCACTCACGTGTGCCTTATAATGATAAGGCATATGCAGGTTTTACTATAGCAGTCAGCCGCCTTAGACAGGAGCAGATTCAGTGCAGTACACTGTGTGAAACTGCTGATCTGCACAGAGCTTCCTTGGCTCCTCCCACGCGTTACATCACAGTCACGTGACTTTTTCAAGGATCCTTATCATTATAAGGCACACGGGAGTGGATTGAAGTTTGCCTGTGTACCTTGGTATCCTAACTATTGCACAATGATTGTTTTTTTCTCTTATCTGCCTGTTTATGATTCTCACATTGGTTGTGAATAGAAGCAAAAAACACATTGGTACTATCAATGAGCACCTTAATTAAGCAAGTGTTTTTAAACAGCTTTGCTAGTGATCAAAAGCTCTATACCAATCAGGATTCTACACCTGTATAATTGAACCTTCTGAATACATCCCTATATATTTATTTTTATGTGGATTTTTTACACATTTGGTGTCACTAATTTTTTATAATTTTACACTATTTTGATTGCTGGATTTTATAGGAATTTTTACTCACCGCTGGATTTATTTGACTATTTATATTTATTCTTATATATTCATTTTCATGCACATTGTGAAGCGCTTCAAATATCATTATTTATTCTTTTTAAGTGACTCTGAAAACACTCTCTTTTGATAGCAGCCTCACTTGGTTTTATGTGTAATTATCAGCTATTTAGCATCACAGCGCTTTGTGTTTTATATATATTTTTTCCATCGAACATTTGCTGTTGGAATTTCCGCCCACAAATGTTTGAGAGCAGGTTCTCAAATTTTCCACCAACAAAACTTGTTGTCGGAAAGTCCAATCATGTGTATACAAGTCCGTCGCACTAAAGTTCACGCATGCTCTGAATCAAGCAGAAGGAGCCACACTGGCTATTGAACTTCATTTTTCTCAGCTCGTGGTACATCACCGCGTTCCCACGTTCGGAATTTTGGGCCAACATTTGTGTGACCGTGTGTATGCAAGACAAGTGAGCCAACATCCTTCGGAAAAAAATCCACGGTTTTGTTGGCGGAAAGTCCAATCGTGTGTACGGGGCTTTAGATTGCCCTGTGTTTGGCTCTATCCATCTTCCCACCAACTCTGACCATCTTCCCTGTGCCTGCTAAAGAAAAGCATCTCCACAACATGCTTCCACCACCATGTTTTACGGTGGGGATGGTGTGTTCAGGGTGCAGTGTTAGTTTTAGCGCTTTGCTTTTAGACCAAAAAGTTACATTTTGCTCTCTTCTGACCAGAGCACCATCTTCCACAGGTTTGCTGTGTCCCCCACATGGCTTCTCGCAAACTGCAAACGGGACGTCTTATGGTTTTCTTTCCACAATGGCTTTCTTCTTGCCACTCTTCCATAAAGACCAGATTTGTTGAGAGCACGACTAATAGTTGTCCTGTGGACAGATTCTCCCACCTGAGCTGTGGATCTCTGCAGCTCCTCCAGAGCTACCATGGGCCTCTTGGCTGCTTCTCTGATTAATGCTCTCCTTGCCCGGCCTGTCAGTTTAGGTGGACGGCCATGTCTTGGTAGGTTTGCAGTTGCGCCATACTCTTTCCATTTTTGGATGATGGATTGAACAGTACTCCGTGAGATGTTCAACGCTTGGGATATTTTTTTATAGCCTAACCCTGCTTTAAACTTCTCCAAAACGTTATCCCTGACCTGTCTGGTGTGTTCCTTGGCTTTCATGATGCTGTTTGTTCACTAAGTTTCTCTAACCAACCTCTGAGGGCTTCACAGAACAGCTGTATTTATACTGAGATTAAATTACACACAGGTGGACTCTATTTACTAATTAGGTGACTTCTGAAGGCAATTGGTTCCACTCGATTTTAGTTAGGGGTATCAGAGTAAAGGGGGCTGAATACATATGCATGGTACACTTTTCAGATATTTATTTATTAAAAATTTGTAAAAACATTTATCATTTTCCTTCCACTTCACAGTTCTGTGCCACTTTGTGTTGGTCTATCACATAAAATCCCAATAAAATACATTTATGTTTTTGGTTGTAACATGACAAAATGTGGAAAATTTCAAGGCGTTTGAATACTTTTTCAAGGCACTGTACATTGGTGGTCAGCAGTTGCGGCTGGTGCTCAATATTTTGTGGGGGGGGGCAAACCCACGGGAGGCGCCGATCAGTCCCCCCCCGCGGCAGACTGACAGCAGTGATCAGTGTCCCCCTCATGGGGGATGGACGGCAGTGATCAGTGGTCTTACGTTAGGAGGCCAATGCTGCTCCTTGGTCCAGCTTGCCGAGGGGAAGAGCCGGGGCCCTTGCTTCTCCTCCCGGCCGAACAGGAAGTGGGTCCTGAGTCCTAAGACTCCCTGGCCAATCGGGTCTCAGGACCCGCTTCCTGATTGGCTGGGAGGAGAAGCAGGAAGACATTAGTGAATATTAATTTGCTAATTAATATTAATTTGCTAATGTCACACAAGTGGGTGGGCTCGGGGCGTAGACCACACTTTTTTGAAGCCAATTAAAGCCTCAGGCTCTAATCATGGGTTTAAAAAGAAAAAACCCCATTGGTGGGGTTTAAAAAGAAAAAAACCCTTTACATTGGTGGCCAATGGTCTCTTCCCCCTCCCCCCCGTACACTGGTACAAAGTGGGAACAATGCTTCTTACATTTGTGGTCAGTGTGAAGAAAGTTCCTTACCCTGGTGGCCAGTAGGAAGAATGCCCCCTTTATATTGGTGGACAATAGGAAGAATACACCCCCTTTACATTTGTGGACAGTGGACCAGCTACAGCTCAAGAAACATCTAGCAACCACTTGTGGAACCCTAGAGTTCCATGTAAGCCTGGTTGAGAATGGCTGGTCTGCATACACTTAGGCGTCTATTTATAAAACATTAGTTGGATATCTTTCACAAAATATTGAACATCATTTCTGTAATAGATTAATTCCTATGATGGTCAGCTCCATCTACTGGCCAAAATGTTGTATTTTTCTTGTTGAGCTGTTTCAGAAAACGATACCACATTTTGGCCACTAGATGGTGCTGACGATAATAGGAATTAATCCATTACATAAATTACAGCCTTATTAGGCCCCTCTCCCACGGGGCTGTCCATTTTGACGGACTCCGCTTGCTCAGCAGGGATCGATCCGTTGATCCCTGCTGTGCCGGCGGATGACAGGTCTGTCTCTGCTCACTGTGCAGGGACGGACCTGTCAGAGCCCCGCTCTCCTCTATGGGGAAAAAATGAAAAATAGGGTTTCCATCCTTCTGGATTTAGCCGATCGGATGTCAGAGACAATTTTTGCAGCCTACATGAAAGTGTGTGACGTTTATCCATGAATGTTTTATAACTCTACCCCTTTAAATATGACTCTGCCTGCAAAATGGTATTATACTGTAGGTAGGAAAGACAGGTCCACTTTATTTCTGAGTATCTTTCAATGTAGTAACCTGTGTTCGATTATAGTGCAAAATACATGAATTTTCAGTGAAACTTTTATTAACTAGAATTTAATATTTTTCCCTTGCAGGAGTAAAGATGCCTTACATAACGCAAGATGTTACATTCAGATATGGGAGCTCCGCCTTCCAAATGGAGTGTCATTTGCATATTTCATTTATTCACAGCAACAGTTTCCGAAGGTAAGACAGGGTCATCATCACAGCTAGGGAACCTTCCATATAACCCTGGGATTATTTGACCCCTTCCCGCCCACCCTGGCGTCCCTTTAACTGGGATACTACGCCCAGGGGCAGGAAGGTCTGCCTAATTTTGATTGGCTGTCACAATGGTCACATGATTAGTACAGACAGCTCGTTCTCTGTACTGGGAGCATCTGAAGTAGAAAAAAAAAAAAAACAGCCAGAGAAAGCTGTTCACAAAATTGCAAAAATGACGCAGCGTGCTGCGTTGACAAGCGGTGCCCCCTGTCAAATTTGGCCACTCAAGTCAATGGAGGAGCTGTGCCCTGACCACAAGTCAAACACTTGGTTTGCAGTTATGGTGCATTAGCCCCATTATAAATTGCTGTTTGGCAAAAAAAAAAAAGGCATTCAAAAGGCAGCAGGATCACATCCTGAATGCCTGACAGTGGATCAAATTTCAGAGCATGGGCTAGTGCGAACCTAGGCTAATGGTGGCCGTGCACGCTTTGATTTTTTTTTTTTTTTATCCAGTTGATCTGTGTTTTGATCAAAACAATAAAATCTTCAAAAAATCACCATAACTTCCCTTTGGATCAAACTACACTCAATTTTGGTTGAATTCAATCAGAGTCGATCAGCCAGGGTGGAAAATTATCGATCCTTTTTAAACCAATCTGCAGCACTGAGATACTTTGGGGTCAATTCACTAACGTTTACCGCATGCGATAACGCAGTCACGAGACTCATTTGCATAAAGCCCCCCCTCCCTAAAGCAAGCACCCATCCCCCCATGTTAAGGGCATGTGGCCTGGTATGGTTTGGGAGGGAAGGGAGGAGGGGGGGCGCTCACTCCTCCCCCCTTCTTGACCTGCCGGGCTGCATGCTCGGATAACGATCTGGTATGGATTATGGGGGGGACACTGCGCCGTTTAAAAAGAAAAAAATTGGCGCGGGGTTCCCCTTAAAATCCATACGAGACCCGAAGGGCCTGGTATGGACTGGGGAGGGGGGGGGGGTCCCACACTGTTTAAAAAAAAAAAAATTATCTATTGCCGGCAATGGTATTGTTTTTCTGACAATTTAAATGTCATTTCATTCATTGCTTTTCTTTGGTATTGTAATTTTTGCTGCAGCATGTTCTATACATGCTACAGATGGTATGCATGGGGGGGGCATGCTGTTTTTTCTCCATACTTTTTAATTGTCAGCATGTT
Organism: Aquarana catesbeiana; assembly: GCF_042186555.1. Classification (NCBI taxonomy): domain Eukaryota; kingdom Metazoa; phylum Chordata; class Amphibia; order Anura; family Ranidae; genus Aquarana; species Aquarana catesbeiana. The sequence continues at coordinate 323,972,642 of NC_133330.1, read as the reverse complement.
TTTTTAACATTCACCTGTCAGTGGGTAACCCGCTGACAGCTGACGAGTCATCCGTTGTTAAGGACTTTCCAGCCTGCTCCTTACCAACCAGCTCAATGCGGTAAATTACTGCATGAAAACGATTGTATTTCAGTCGATCAGATTATGAGACTACATGGTAAAACAGGGATGCCATCAATAAATTTAAATTGTTCACGTCCGGGTTGTGTGGCATATTAATCGAATGGGTTGTTGACTATAGATTGATTTTTTCCGATCGGAAAATTAATCATATATCGATTGGGAATTATTGCAGTGTGCATAACCACCATATCAGTTTGTCCAACTGAAAAGTTGTGCTCTGTTGTAACAAAGTTTCAAATATTTCTGTGTATATATGAGAAATATTTTTAATTCCTGTAGGCTTCTACACCAGGAGAGGAGATATGATATTTAAACCGGCCTCCGTGGTGCCAAAAGGATCCGATGTCCTGGTGATCTGCACATATTTCAAGGACCCCTGCAGAGGGAGAGGACAGTTTGTGTTTGACGTAAATGAAAATTACAGAAAACCGGACTGGCAGAACGGAACGCTTTCCACTATGCAACTCCTGGGTGTCACAGGGCGTTACCACATTATCTGTTACTTGGAATGTGTCCGGAAGCATATCATAAACGAGACAAATTTACAAGTAGGATGTAAGTGTGTGTGTGAGCGACCCATGCATACCAGTGCTTTTTATTATCTTTTGCACATGTGTATGTACCACCAACCTTCCAAGATAAGGAAGAAGGTTAGTTATGTGTATGTGCAGTATAAGGAGATACACCAATGTTAGTTCTCTGTGTATCAGTGGCTACAATATACACTATATTACCAAAAATATTGGGACGCCTGAAGAGTTGAAGCTGTTATAGCTGCAAAGGGTGGGCCAACTCAATATTGAACCCTACGGACTAAGACTGGGATGCCATTAAATTTTATGTGCGTATTAAGGCTGGTGTCCCAATACGTTTGGCAATATAGTGTACTTTAGGCCACTGTAATCCATTTTTTTTTTTTTAAATACTGTATGTTTTCTTTTAGATCCTCCTGACAGACCCTCTAAAATATCATGTTCTCTGGGAGAATTATCGTCTGAGATGACATGTACGTGGGATACAGGGAAAAAAACAGACTTGAACACAAGCTATGGTGTACATGTTGTTAAGTAAGTCCTTAATATCTTATTTTCAGTCATTAGTTACATTGAGGGTGTCTTCAAGGTATTGCCCAAAGAAACCAGACTACAGCTTTGGAAAGTAAAGAAAAAAGCCATTGACTGGAAAGGCAAGATTACTGCCTGTATAATTAAGCACCAAAGTCTGTCCTTTGCATTGCCCATACATATGATAGCAGCTAAATAGACACAAATTTTAGCTCTGAAATTTGTGCTCTGAAGCTCTATGCATGTGGTTTCAGCCCTACCTACTTCAGTTCTGATTGAATACAAAGAACACAGCCCTCTCTTCATCTCCACTCCCCCTTCAGCTCCTTAACTGCTCTTCATCTCCATAACCCCTCTTCATCTCCATAACCCCTCTTCATCTCCATAACCCCTCTTCATCTCCATAATCTCTCTCCATTTCCATAACCCTACTTCACCCCCATAACCACTCCCTATCTCCATAACCCTTCTTCATGTCCATAACCCTTCTTCATGTCCATAACCCTTCTTCATGTCCATAACCCTTCTTCATCTCCATAACCCCTCTTCATCTCCATAACCCCTCTTCATCTCCATAAACCCTCTTCATCTCCATAATCTCTCTCCATTTCCATAACCCTACTTCACCCCCATAACCACTCCCTATCTCCATAACCCTTCTTCATCATCTCCACAACCCTTCTTCTTCATCTCAAAAACCCTTCTTCAACTCCATAACCCTTTTTCTTCATTTCCATAACCCTTTTTCTTCATCTCCATAACCCTTTTTCTTCATCTCCATAACCCTTTTTCTTCATCTCCATAACCCTTTTTCTTCTTCTCCATAACCCTTTTTCATCTCCATAACCGCTTTTCTTCATCTCCATAACCGCTTTTCTTCATCTCCATAACCCTTCTTCTTCATCTCTATAACCCTTCTTCTTCATCTCCATAACCCTTCTTCTTCATCTCTATAACCCTTCTTCTTCATCTCTATAACCCTTTTTTATCAGCTCCATAAGTCTTCTTCTTCATCTTCATAAGTCTTCTTCTTCGTCGCCATAACCCCCCTTCTTCATCATCATCTCTATAACCCTTCTATATCTCTATAACCCTTCTTCAGTACCATAACCGTTACCCATCTCCATAACCGCTCTTGCTCCATAACCGTGCCCCATCTCAGTAACACCTACTTCTACACAGGCAGAGAGCACAGGAAGTTATTAGCTCACAAAATTCCTGGCAAAATTAAAGTTGTTTTTTTTTTAATTTATTGAACAGATTAACAAAACATTTTCAATTGTATATTTAGTGGACTCGGGTTTACATACAGTTTAAACAAACTGAAGCCCCTTTATTGAAGACAGTAGGTCTTCAGGGGTGGCCAACTTACTTGATATAGAGAGACTTAAGTGCAGCCAATGATATACTGTATATACACAATATTCAGTGAATGTAGTGCCACAGAAAGCTGTGAGAGACTACAGAAATGCAACAGGAGATGGTCAGCATTATGGGCAAGTTACAAGAGATCACCAGACCCCTAGAACATGTTGCAAGAGATGGTCAGAGACTACAGACATGCAAAAAAAAGGTCAGAAACTGTGGACAGGCTACAAGAGATGGCCAGAGACTGTGGACAGGCTACAAGAGATGGTCAGAGACTGTGGGCAGGCTACAAGAGATGGCCAGTGACTGTGGACAGGCTACAAGAGATGGCCAGTGACTGTGGACAGGCTACAAGAGATGGCCAGTGACTGTGGACAGGCTACAAGAGATGGCCAGTGACTGTGGACAGGCTACAAGAGATGGCCAGTGACTGTGGACAGGCTACAAGAGATGGCCAGAGACTGTGGACAGGCTACAAGAGATGGTCAGAGACTGTGGGCAGGCTACAAGAGATGGCCAGTGACTGTGGACAGGCTACAAGAGATGGCCAGTGACTGTGGACAGGCTACAAGAGATGGCCAGAGACTGTGGACAGGCTACAAGAGATGGCCAGTGACTGTGGACAGGCTACAAGAGATGGCCAGTGACTGTGGACAGGCTACAAGAGATGGCCAGTGACTGTGGACAGGCTACAAGAGATGGCCAGTGACTGTGGACAGGCTACAAGAGATGGCCAGAGACTGTGGACAGGCTACAAGAGATGGTCAGAGACTGTGGGCAGGCTACAAGAGATGGCCAGTGACTGTGGACAGGCTACAAGAGATGGCCAGTGACTGTGGACAGGCTACAAGAGATGGCCAGAGACTGTGGACAGGCTACAAGAGATGGCCAGAGACTGTGGACAGGCTACAAGAGATGGTCAGAGACTGTGGACAGGCTACAAGAGATGGCCAGAGACTGTGGACAGGCTACAAGAGATGGCCAGAGACTGTGGACAGGCTACAAGAGATGGTCAGAGACTGTGGACAGGCTACAAAAGATGGCCAGAGACTGTGGACAGGCTACAAAAGATGGCCAGAGACTGTGGACAGGCTACAAGAGATGGCCAGGAATGTGGACAGGCTACAAGAGATGGCCAGAGACTGTGGACAGGCTACAAGAGATGGCCAGGAATGTGGACAGGCTACAAGAGATGGCCAGAGACTGTGGACAGGCTACAAGAGATGGCCAGGAATGTGGACAGGCTACAAGAGATGGCCAGAGACTGTGGACAGGCTACAAAAGATGGCCAGAGACTGTGGACAGGCTACAAGAGATGGTCAGGGACTGTGAATGTGCTATAGGAGTTGGAAATGGGGGAGGGGGGGGGGGCTTCAGGAGTCATTGACTGGAGAGACTTGACATGAAACTTGTAGAGCTCCCTGCTATTATTCACCCTTTAAAAATCAGTGCTTCCACATATGTGCTCAATAAGCCCCCTTAAAAGTTACATGACACATTTGATATTATTGTCAGCAAAATCCACTATAAGGCCCCATTCACACTAGCGCGTTTTTTGATGCATTTTGCATTTTGCAGAAATGCACGGGAATTTTTTAACATGGGTTCCTATGGAACATGTTCACATCAATGCTTTTTTGTATCTCCGCGTTTTTGGAAAGGGTCGGGGACTTTTTCTCATGCAAAATGCAGCGTTTTGCATGTAATGGTTTTCAATGGACAAGCATCAAAAACGCAAGTGCACCTTTTTTGCAGCGTTTTTGATGCGTTTTTGGTGCGTTTTTGGTGCGTTTTTGCCGTTTTTTTTTTTTTTTTTTTTTTTTTTTTTATTTTTTTGTAATTTTTTTGTAAGACTGTAAAAAAAAATGAAAAAAAAAAAAAACGCAAAACGCAAAACGCAAATCGCGGCAAAAACGCGGCAAAAACGCCGCTAAAACGCGGCAAAAACGCGGCTCAAAAATGCGGCAAGCATGAAAAAAAAACCTCCAAAAACGCTCAAAAGCAACATGCATAGGTGTGAATCGAGCCTAAAAGATCTCAGAAAAAAACATTCAGAGAGAACAAGGATGGACAACAAAGAAAATAAGATAATGTGAAAGAAAAAAAAAACCCCAAACCATTTAACTACTATAAGGCCTTGTTCACACCTATGCAGGTTGCAGTTTGCATATTCCAGATGCATTCTCATTTTTCAATACACGGTTTTGATACATTGAAGTCTATAGAACCAAAAATCTGAAAAAAAAGTCCCTGGCCCATAAAATGCACAGATGTGAACTACATCCATATGAAGCCATGTTAAATGGGCTGTAGTGTGTTTCTGCAAAAGTGAAAATGCACTATAAAAGGCATAGGTGTGAACCAGGCCTAAATTAGACTTTGTTACATGGACAGTGCCCTCACAGCTTTCCTGCCCCTTGGCACCTGCCAAGTCTGCCTTCATCGGCCCTGGTGAGAATAATTAAAAAAAAAAAAAGTAAATGTCACATCACATTAATTATTACATTTTTGGCATTTAATCTTGCTAATCTAAGATATATAGATATATATAGATATATATATATCTATATATATATATATATATATATAGATATATATATATCTATATATATATCTATCTATCTATATATATATATATATCTATATATAATATTATTTATATAATATCTCTATATCTATCTTTGCTTTTCAGTTTCACTCACTAATCTTCACCAGAGTGATTAATATTTGGCAATGTGAAAGGAAGCTTTTAGCATTTTACTGGTACATGTTATCTTGGTTAATCAGATCGGGGAGTGACAAGGACAGCAATCTGTAGGATGTGCTCATCTAGAGTGAGGAAGAGATAACGGGGTTAACAGGAAACAGATAAGTGGCAGCATTTCAGCAATAATGGTTGCTCTGTTTTTAATTACTTCTTTGCCAGATATGCCCTTTGGTGTTATTTAACCACTTCAGCTCCAGAAGATTTTACCCCCCTTCATGACCAGGCCATTTTTTTGCTATTCAGTATTGCGCTATTTTCACTGGTAATTGCTCATTCATGCAACGCTGCACCCAAACAAAATTTAAATCTTTTTTTTTTTCACACAAAGCTTTCTTTTGGTGGTATTTGATTACCACAGCGTTTTTTATTTTTTGCGATATAAATGAAAAAAGACCGACAATTACAAAAAAAAAATATATAGTTTTTACTTTCTGCTTCAAAACATATCCATAAAAAAATCCCAATAAGTGTATATTTATTTGTTTGTGTGAAAGTTATATAGCGCCTAGAAACTATGGTATATATTGCTGGTGGTGATCAGCGACTTATGATGGGACTCCGAGTGTCTAGTGCGGCGACCCTAGACACTAAGTGACGATGGGGGCCAACTGACTAACTGCCACTGACATCACCACTGGCGTCAATAGGGGGGGCAGAGGGGGCACTGACCCCCCCCCCAACATTATGCTGTGCCCCCACAAAAAAAAATTGCCTTTTTGTAAAAAAATAAATAAATAAATAAAAAATGTCTGTTTGCATTCGCAGCGGATGCGCCGCATCTTACTCGGACCGCTGCTGGAGTAACACAGTCTCTAATGAGAGGGAGAGCGTCCCCAGTCAGCTCCTGCGGGTGATTCCTCCCCCCTCCCTCTGCTCGCTGACACTGCATAATGCGAGCGCTCACACAACCACGGCCGCCCGATCTGCTCCTTCCCCTGCATCCTCATTGGCAGGGAGAAGAGCGAGTTGCAGGAAGGACTCCACCAGGACTCTCAGTTACTGAAAAAACAGACTGATTTCTCCGTCCTTAGGATAGAAGAACCAGCCTGTAAATTCCAAGAGATGCCAGACCAGCGCTGTCAATAGCAGGGGCAGGAAAGCAAGAGGTGGCTGGGGAACCCCACAGTGGCAGAACACCAGGGCCCGGTGGCAAGACAACCTTTGCAACCCTGATAGTTCTCCCACTGCTTTGAACCCTTATATTTTCTTGGTATGCTGGTGACATATATCTCTTGTTTTCTGCCACCCTGGGGGGGCCCCAATACAGTAGGAAGGGAGATCACTGCAGAACATGTTAAAGGGCCCATTGTGGGATCGTTGTTAAGGGCCCCGGGATGGATATATATATATATATATATATATATATATATATATATATATATATATATATATATATATATATATATATATATATATATATATATATATATATATATATATATATATATATATATAAAATTGCATTTTATAGTTGCCCTCCTACTTTTGTCCCTGTTCCCCCCATGTGCCCCCCCTAAATATGAAAGCTGGAGATGCCACTGGACATCACCAGTGCCATTAATACAGTGATCAGTGATAATATTATACACTGTCACTGTACTAATGACACTGGCTGGGAAGGGGTTAACGTCTAGGGTAATCAAGGGGTTAAATATGTGCCTAAGTGTGTACATTGTGCTGCTTTTACTAAAGATCTCAGTTTCCCATCCCAAACTGACAGATCACTCCCTCTGTACAGAGCTCAGTGTTGTTTACCAACATAGAGATCTGGGCTGTGATTGCACACAGCCCATTAGCAGCTCCTGGCCATGTATCATTGGCCGGGACTTACTGACAAGCTGGACCTGCTGACAGGCTCTCGCTGTGTACAATCACAGTAGGAGCCAAGTGGGGGGTGTGCATGCGCGCTCCCCAAAACTGAAAGTAGGCAGCCATGTACAGGTTATTATTTTTGTTTGTATTTATTATTTTTTTTTTTTTGTGATTATTTTCAAAAAGTACTGAGTCTATTAGATAAAAACCTTTTTAAGAGATCTTTTTTCTTAAAATGTTACTAAACCCAGGAGCCTACATTCACTATATCCAGTCTCCCACAGTACACAAAACATGGACTAGTTATAGTAAATATAAACTGCTATATACCTTTTATAATCAGCAGTTACAGCTTGTGACTTCAGTCGGTGTCTGGTTAAAGCTTTCATTCTCCTCTGACTGTCCTATGAGGCTGCAGGACCCCTGACCCTCTGTCTGGACAGTGCTAATTGGCCCTGTGCTGATCACATGCACTCTCCCACGAAAAAGAAAAAAAAACTCTCTAGCAATACACACCAAACTGAGCATGTGCAGCTTGCCCCCAAGACTCTGTTCTATCAGGAGATGGGTTGGGGACAGTAAAAGAAGGGGAGGATCAGAGAAAAAGGGTTTAAATAGCCTTTTTACACAATGCAGAGGATTAACCCTTTAGGTTCCACAGTGAGTATAACCAGCATGCTTTACTGCATATACAGAATAAATTCACTGTTGTGGGTTTAGTAACATTTTAAATATATTTAGTTGAGGACTTCAGCTGTGGCACAATTGAAAGGGGGGCCCATTGGTTTTATTTAACCAATTTGCAGTTATTAAATTATACCTGTTATTATCAAACTGCAAAGACAGCAACATTTTTATTTTTCTTGTGTCAAGTCAGTCCTTGCAGGAATTTGAGTATATACTGTGGGGTTATACTCGCTAGTGACAATTAAAGATCTATAGAGGGGAATCGGGACCACCTCCATCCTGCTGGTGACCCCTCTAGTGATAACTAATAATCTATATAAAGGAATCAGGGCCACCTTCCGATGCTGGTGATCCCTCTAGTGATAATAAAGCTCTATATAGAGGATTGGGGACCTTCTTCATCCTGCCGGTGATCCCTCTAGTGATATAAAGATCTACATGGAGGAATCAGGACCTCCTTTCTGCTGCTGGTGATACCTCTAGTGATATAAAGATCTATATAGAGGAATCAGGACCTCCTTTCTGCTGCTGGTGATACCTCTAGTGATATAAAGATCTATATGGAAGAATCAGGACCTCCTTTCTGCTGCTGGTGATCCCTCAAGTGATATTAAAATCTATATAGAGGAACCCGGACCTCCTTCATCCTGTTGGTGACCCCTCTAGTAATATAAAGATCTATATAGAGGAATCAGGGTCTCCTTCTTCCTGCTAGTGATCCCTCTATTGATGTACCCCACAATTCTATTAATTTTCCCCACTGCCAGGCCAAATTGTTTGCTCATTTTGCAATCATCTGATATAAGCACCTCAAATATTTCTCCCCTCTAGTTCTGCCCAGCACATGGTCAGATCAGCAAATACATAAATCGTCTATATTATCATTTCTGTGGAAAGTTGATCACTCTAAAGTCACCACAAAAGACACACAAGAATCATGTGCACCTGAAAGAATAGACAAAACCTCCACATATGAAAAGGATTCTGTACTATGAGCTGTGAAAAATGCGAAATTGACTTCCACAGGATCTCTTTTTCAGTAGATTGCTTCAAAAAGGTCTGCTTGTGTTTTCAAGTGCTCCAAATATGTATACCTATTAATATTTATCAGAAATAGCACTGCGGATCGTTGATCAAGGGAGTATCCGATTGCCTTAGGTCAGGGGTGTCAAACTCAATTTCATCGTGGGCCGCATCAGCATTATGATTGTCCTCAAAAGGGCCGGTTGTATCTGTAAGATTAGATGTCCAGCGCATCCCCTCCCCTTGCATTAGATGTCAAGAGCCACCCCACCATCAAAAGTTGAGTCCCCTACTCTCCCTAACATCACAGTGCACCCTCCTTCCTTATGCTGCTGCTGGGAAGAAGCTGGATGCCTTGATTGAAAGCAGAAAGTAGGGGTCTGGAGGAGGAACAGAGGAGGGCTGGAGCTCTCCTGCAGCTGCAGGAGAGATGTGAGGGCCACATGAAATGGCCTGGAGGGCCGGATTCAGCCCGCGGGCCTTGTGTTTGACACCTGTGCCTTAGGTGATCAGGAGAGAGTTTTATCCCCTAAATTAGGGGGCCAAACTCAATTTCATTGCAGGCCACATCAGTGTTATAGTTGCCTTAAAAGGCCCAACTGTATCTGCAAGACTATATAAATGTATCCAGTGCTTTTTTTTCTCAAAGAATAGGTGTAGGAACAACTAACAGTGGGAGGATCTTAAAAGGGCAATAAATAGGAGGAGTGCATTGCGTGGAGTTCAGGGATGTACTATGTACAAGTCAGGGGTGGCTCCATACCGAGTGCAGGGTTCAGGGGTGCACTCTATATCGTGTGCTGTTTCAGGAGTGCCCTATGTATAGAGTGCAAAGTTCAGGGGTGTGCTACATGCAGAGAGCAGAGTTCAGGTGTGGGCTCCGTACCGAGCGCAGTTTCAGGGGTGCCCTATGCACAGTGTGCAGAGTCTGGGGTGCGCTCCATACCGAGTGCAGGGTTCAGAGGTGCACTCCGTACCGAGCGCAGTTTCAGGGATGCCCTATGCTCAGAGAGCAGAGTTAAGGGGTGCGCTCCGTACCAAGCAGTTTCAGGGGTGCCCTATGCACAGAGTGCAGAGTTCAGGGGTGTGCTATGTACAGAGTGCAATTTCAGGGGTGCTCTACGCACAGAGTGCAGAGTTTAGGCGCGTGCTGTGTAGAGAATGCAGGGTTTAAAGGTGGGCTATGTACAGAGTGCGCTACATACAATGTGCAGAGTTTAGGCGTGTGCTATGTACAGAAAGCAGGGTTTAAAGTAAGGCTATGTACAGAGTGCAGAGTTCAGGGGTGCGCTACGTACAGAGTGCATTACATACAAAGTGCAGGGTTTAGCCGTATGCTATGTACTGAGTACAGGGTTTAGAGTGTGCAGGTGTCATGCATACGCAGTAATGTTTGTAATGCTTACCTCTCCATGTGTTCAGCTTGAGAGACCAGCTGCCCTTCACCTGGCTGCTTAAGTAATCTCTCCTCTAAGCATGGCTCCATCCCAGGCCCTATCAGGGAACACTATATTAACCCGTGCACTGCAAGCCAGCCCTGCTGATCAATATTGTGTGTTTGGCTTCCGTGTGCTCCTTACTTTGTGTTCTACATCTGCTTCTAGTTACCGATCTTGGCTTGTTCTTGACTGTCCTTGTCTGCTTCATATCCCGACCGTGGCATGTTCCTTGACTATCCTTACCTGCTCGTTGCCCCGACCTTTGGCTCCTGACTATCCTTTGTTGTCATAGTCTGCAACTTCCTCTCTACCTACCTGTAGTCTACCGTGAGTGTGAGCTGGGGGTTGCGACCTGGAGCCGGACTGCAGCTAAATCCATCCCCACCACTAGGGGCCTCTGGTGAACACCCGCTGGCTCTTAGATTCGGCGCCCTGGAAAATCTCATGTTCTAGCTCCCAGTGTGATCCGTGTTGGTGCTCCAGAATACCTGCTCTCCTGAATCACCTAGAGCTCCATCCGCAGAAGTCAGCCGTAGGGTCTACAACCTTGCGGTGCACTCCTGACCCCAACGGGGTGCATCTGTCACCTGGATTCAGGAGACCTGACAGCAGGATTCAGCTCTTTCACAGGTTGTCCACATCTCACTTCCACCCCTACTCGGCTTTGACCTCTGCACCACTTTTTCCCATCCCCCACCTTTGCAAACCCTCCAAAATGTTCCTTGCATCTCTCCCACCCAGCCCGACTCAAGTACCTGATTGCAGCAGTGTAGGCACCTCTGCCCCCCTTGCAGGAGATCATTGGTCGGCATCTGTGAACAGATGAGGATCACAGTGCAGCTTACGACATGCCCCATCCCACACTGCACCTACATCTGCCTCGTCCCCACCGTGAGTGCAGGGCAGGCAGGGATCTGTCCTCATAAAACCAGAAGGCTTCTGTGTTTACAAGTGACAGTGGTGGGTGTGGAGCAGAGGACGGGAGCCGAAGGTAGCAGAATAGAGTTCTGCCACGTTCTGGCTGAAAAAAGAACCCTGTGTGCAAGGGCCACGTAAAATGACCTGGTGGGCTGCACCGAGTTTTTTTTTTGCCTTCCTCTGGATTAACTTGGCCTTAATGAACAAGTGACCTTTTTTTCAACTATGTAGCTCCATTAATAAAACCAAATATCTTCTTACTAAACTATACACAATACTTTCCCTTTGAATAAATTTAGCTACATCCTGGTTCTTTTGTTGCACCACACATTGTTACAAGTTGTTCCTTAGTCGTTGGAGAGCCGACCATCTCAGTTCTCGCCCACACCTTGGCCCAGATATTGTATCTAAAAATCTTTTTTTTTTTTTTTCCAGCAGGTTGTAAAGTCATTTTATCACACTCTTGAACCATAATGTGGTAAAGGTGTTATTGTCTTATTTGGTGACATTGGTTTGATCCCCTCTAGCTGCAATTCGCTGTGGTCACACACACACACTCATAGTAGCAAAACCATATCAGCTTTAATCATGATGCAATTCTTCAATGTCAGAGCAGCGTGCTTCTGGTGTCCCAGTTACATTTCAATCTGTTCAGAATGGTGGGGAAGGAACTGAGAGTCAGCGGCCCTATAATATCATCTCTGCAAATGGCATTTAAAAAGTAAAGGTCACACTTTACATTTTCAACAAGCTGCATGACATTATGAGGACAGAGCAGTGGGTGCATCTTAATAAAGATAAATATCATTTTTACAATGTGTGGGCAACATAGATGCACTTCTCCTCCATTATACACTATATTGTCCAAAGTATTGGAACACCTGCCTTTACATGCACATGAACTATAATGGCATCCCAGTCTAATGCCCTGTACACACGGTCGGACATTGATTGGACATTCCGACAACAAAATCCATGGATTTTTTCCGACGGATGTTGGCTCAAACTTGTCTTGCATACACACGGTCACACAAAGTTGTCGGAAAATCCGATCGTTATGAACGCGGTGACATAAAACACGTACGTCGGGACTATAAACGGGGCAGTAGCCAATAGCTTTCGCCTCTTAATTTATTCTGAGCATGCGTGGCACTTTGTGCGTCAGATTTGTGTACACACGATGGGAATTTCCGACAACGGATTTTGTTGTCGGAAAATTTTATAGCAAGCTCTCAAACTTTGTGTGTCGGAAATTCCGATGGAAAATGTGTGATGGAGCCTACACACGGTTGGAATTTCCGACAACAGGGTCCTATCACACATTTTCCGTCGGAAAATCCGACCGTGTGTACGGGGCATTAGTCTGTAGGGTTTCAATATTGAGTTGGCCCACCCTTTACAGCTATAACAGCTTCAACTCTTCTGGGAAGGCTGTCCACAAGGTTTAGGAGTGTGTCTATGGGAATGTTTGACCATTCTTCCAGAAGCGCAATTGTGAGGTCAGGCACTGATGTGTGTCTCGCAGTCTCCACTCTAATCCCAAAGGTCTTCTATCGTGTTGAGGTCAGGACTTTTTGCAGGCCAGTCAAGTTCCTCTATCCCCAAACTCGCTCATCCATGTCTTTTATGGACCTTGGTTTGTGCACTGGTGGGCAGTCATGTTGGAACAGGAAGGGGCCATCCCCAAACTGTTCCCACAAAGTTGAGAGCATGGAATTTTCCAAAATGTCTTGATATTCTGATGCCTTAAGCGTTCCCTTCACTGGAACTAAGGGGCCAAGCCCAACCCCTGAAAAACAATCCCACACCATAATCCCCCTTCACCAAATGATTTGGACCAGTGCACAAAGCAAGGTCCACACTTCAGGCATCTGCTACAGGAGGATTCCAGAGAGAGAGTGGTGAGCAGGTTGCAGGCCCACAGTTAAGCTGAACCTTTTTTAGTGTTATTAGTTTCCACTTGGAAGAAGCTGCGGGTGTAAGTTCCCCACACACCATTGTTTTATCTGTTACTGTTGTTGCTGAATTGGGTCCAACACGGCTAATTTACCTGGTTCTTTTCATCTCACTGCAAACCATGTACCACACTCATCATCTAATTGCTGCATCTGTGCCTACCCTTCATCTAATGATTCAATTGTATCCTAAAGATCCCTCCTTGTTACTCAATCCAACTTCTGAGGTGCAGTACCCCCCTTCACCATTTGATTAGGACCAGTGCACAAAGCAAGGTCCATAAAGACATGGATGAGCAAGTTTAATGTGGAGGAACTTGATTGAGCTGCACAGAGTCCTGACCTCAACCTGACAGAACACCTTTGGGATGAATTAGAGCGGAGACTGCAAGCCAGGCCTTCTCGTCCAACATCAGTGCCTGGCCTCACAAATGCGCTTCTGGAAGAATGGTCAAACATTCCCATAGACACACTCCTAAACCTTGTGGACAGCCTTCTCAGAAGAGGTGAAGCTGTTATAGCTGCAAAGGGTGGGCCAACTCAATATTGAACCCTACGGACTAAGACTGGGATGCCATTAAAATTCATGTGCGGGTAAAGGCAGGTGTCCCAATACCTTTGACAATATAATGTAGATCCACTCCTCCTCCAATATAGATAATGTGATTTCTACTTAACCCTGACTACTATGCAAACCACAACGACCCACCATTGCACACATTGGGATGCCTGTTATGCTCTTTGTGTTGTATACAACTAGGGATGGGCCGAACACCCCCCTGTTCGGTTCACACCAGAACATGCGAACAGGCAAAAAATTTGCTCGAACGCGTGAACACTGTTAAAGTCTATAGGACACGAACATGAAAAATCAAAAGTGCTAATTTTAAAGGCTTATATTCATGGTATTGTCATAAAAAGTGTTTGGGGACCTGGGTCCTGCCCGAGGGGACACGTATCAATGTGAAAAAAAGTTTTTAAAACGGCCATTTTTTCAGGAGCAGTGATTTTAAAAATGCTTAAAGTGAAACAATAAAAGTGTAATATTCCTTTAAATTTCGTACCTGGGGGGGTGTCTATAGTATGCCTGTAAAGGGGCGCATGTTTCCCGTGTTTAGAACAGTCTGACAGCAAAATGACATTTCAAAGGAAAAAAAGTCATTTAAAACTACTCGCGGCTGTTAATGAATTGCCGGTCCGACAATACACATAAAAATTCATTGTTAAAAACGGCATGGGAATTCCCCACAGGGGAACCCCGAACCAAAATTTAAAAAAAAATGACGTGGGGCTCCCCCCAAATTCCATACCAGGCCCTTCAGGTCTGGTATGGGTATTAAGGGGAACCCCGCGCCAACATTTTTAAAAAAATGGTGCAGGGGTCCCCCTCAAAATCTATACCAGACCCTTCATTTGTTTTTTTGCTTTTTTCGGAAATTCGGAAATCTGAAGCTGTTTGTGAACGTAACGAATTTATCCGAAGTTATGAATTATCCGAAATAACGAATGCCGCATCTAAACAAATGGAATGGAACAAATTAATAATAATAATAAGGTTTTATAATTCTAAGTATAAAATTGATGCGCTTTAAATAAATAGTGCGACTAAGCTTAAATCCAGGAATAAAAAATGCATACATGTGAATAAAATAAATACATAATTATGGTGCTAATACATGTGTTAAAATTGCCAAAAAAAAAAAAAAAAAATCTTCAAATTGGTGATGTGACGGTTAGTATAAATAAAATAATAATGACACTCTGAGTACAATGTCCAGGCAGAGATAAATAGTGGGAGAAAGTAAAAATAATTAAACAGTTCATTCCCTTAATCCAGATTGATTGACTCACTGGGTTAGATCGTTTGTATCAGGATATTTAGTTTTTCTTGCATCCCACTTCAGCAATTATACTGCTGGTGATTCGGCTCTCAGGATAAAGGTTTTATGCAAAGCAAGCAAAGAAAAAATAGATCATTGTGCAGTGAACTTACTAGATAGTACATAAGCAAAACAGAGACAAGAGATACACTCACAAACTCCCGGTCTATTAGAAGCATTCAAATAAGCAGATTGCAGTCAGCCGCTGTGGACGAGGTTTCCCATAGAGAAACAGCTGCTGTTAACCTTCAGGTGTATTGCAGCACTGAACGTCCTAAGCTCCTCCCACGCGTTACATCACTGACACGTGACTTTTTCAAGGAAAAAGTCACGTGTCAGTGATGTAACGCGTGGACATTGTACTCAGAGTGTCATTATTATTTTATTTATACTAACCGTCACATCACCAATTTGAAGATTTTTTTTTTTTTTTGGCAATTTTAACACATGTATTAGCACCATAATTATGTATTTATTTTATTCACATGTATGCATTTTTTATTCCTGGATTTAAGCTTAGTCGCACTATTTATTTAAAGCGCATCAATTTTATACTTAGTACTATTTGTTTGGTTATCTGATCACCCTATATTGATAGCAGCTTTAATTTACTGATTTTTTCATAGCACTAACTATATTGGTATATATATATTTTTAAGCACAATTTATTTATATCACACATATCTATCCACATCAGCGCTTGGTTTTTATTCATTTTTTTAGCGCAAGGTTTTATAATTATTGTTATTTATTATTATTAGATCATTACGTTCCATTCGCTTAGATACGGCATTCATTATTTCAGATAATTCGTAACTTCAGATAAATTCGTATTCGTTACGTTCACAAACAGCCAAATTTGAAAGGAAATTCCAATACCTATAATTTAATATTTATTATTAGTTAGTTATTTCAGATTTTCGAATTTTCAGATCTTCATTCTTTTGAATTTTCAGATTTTCATTTTTATTTTTGCATTTTCAAATTTATGAAATTTTCGAATTTCCAATTCCTGAAAGTTCGAAAGCTCCGGAATTTACGAATTTGTAAAAATTCGTTAAAAAACAAATTTGGAACTAAACGAATTGCACATGTCTTGTTGCCGGTCCCCAGCAGGCTTTTGGAGCACTTCCTTTGGCTCTGCCGCTATGATAGGTGTCTAATAGGTCACGCAAGTGGGGGGGGACAGAAGATCTCCAACAGCCGCTGCCGCTTCATCCTCCGGATCATCCCCGGTGTCAGTGTGTGGGCAGCGGGTGACAGGCAACTCGGTGCAGCTGCCCAAGAAAAGGGGATCCGCACAATGCTCCGTCCAGCATGCCTGAGCGAGCTTGCGACACACACCCTTCTCCCGCCCTTCTCTCCCTGCCCGTGTGCTGCATCTGTGAAGAGGAAGAGAGGGCGGGAAGATTAAACAAACAGCCGATAGCCACATTAAAGCTGCTGACTGTGAGCCCCCCCCCCCCCTCCGTGGACCATTCAAGTGAGTGAGCTGAGCACTGTCACTGACCAGACCCTGGCCCCTCTCTTTGCCCTCCTACCCCCCCTCTCTCTCTGCCCTCTCTCTGGCCGCTGGCGACGGTGACAAGTGACATGCTGCATCTGGGTGGCAGGTGACGGTGGCAAGTGACACGCATCTGGTGGCAGGCAACAGTGGCAAGTGACATGCTGCATCTGGGTGGCAAGTGACACGCATCTGGTGGCAGGCGACAGTGGCAAGTGACATGCTGCATCTAGTGGTAGGCAATGTTAACAAGTGACATGCCCCCCCTCCTCTCTCCCTGCCCTCTCTCCGGCAGCAGGCAACGGTGCCAAGTGACACACTGCATCTGGGTGGCAGGTGATGGTGCCAAGTGACACGCATCTGGTGGCAGGTTGACAGTGGCAAGTGACACGCATCTGGTGGTAGGTGACAGTGGCAATTGATATGCTGCATCTGGTGGCAGGTGACGGTGGCAAGTGACACACTGCATCTGGTGGCAGGCAGTGGTAACAAGTGACATTCTGCATCTGGTGGCAGGCAACGGTAACGGTAACAAGTGACACACTGCATCTGGTGGCAGGCAATGGTAACAAGTGATACACTGCATCTGGTGGCAGGTGACAGTGGCAAGTGACAGACTGCATCTGGGGGCAGGCGACGGTGGCAAATGACACGCTGCATCTGGTGACAGGCAACAGTGGCAAATGGCTATGGTGGCACGCTGCATCTGGTGGCAAATGACACGCTGCATCTGGTGACAGGAAACAGTGGCAAATGACATCCTGCATCTGGCTGCAGGCAATGGTGGCAAGTGACACACTGCATCTGGTGGAAGGCAGTGGTGGCAAATGACATCCTGCATCTGGTTGCAGGCGGTGGTGACACACTGCTTCTGGTGACAAGCTGCATTTGGTGGCAGGCGATGGTGGCAAGTGACAGGCTGCATCTGGTGGCAGGCGTTTGTGGCAAGTGACATGCTGCATGGTGGCAAGTGACAAGCTCAGGGTTCCCACTAATTCTGCATTATGGGGAGTTGAACTATTTCATTATATATTACAAGGTAGTAATATAAATAATGTGATTTGATCATCCTGACACCATATTGAGCATGGTGTTGAGATAATTTCAGTGCTAACACCAGCCATTCACCCGACAAATCACCCCCACCGCTGAATTCCCCATCAACCCTGAGACTACATCCCCCACAAAATTGTCCCTGAATGGCAGTTTGGAAATGTGGTCACCCTACCGGGGTGGGGGGCAGAGTATCGATTTCCCCCTGGGCCGTTCTCTGATGCCCCATACAAAGGTCACACCGCTTCCCTCAGGCTGTGCATGCCCTTCATCCCCTCCCTGGCTCAGCCAATGGCAGGCAGGCGCCAGTAGCTGAGCAGGCTCCTCGGCTAACTCCACATAGAAAAGATAGTTTCGGGTGCAAAAGTTTGTAGGCTGTCAAGCAGCCGCTGGTGGTGATGGAGATCGGGGCCAGCAGGCTGCTTGTTAAAAATTTACCAGCCTGTGTATGTTTTTGGGACAGCGCCGGGGCCGGACTTGGGCACTTACACGGAGGAGGAGGACATGGCACGTGCATGGGGGGTAGAAGAACCGACGTCGTGGGAGAGATCGGCCAAAGAGGGGGCCACTCTGGACCAGGTAGAGACTAACAAGCTGATGGAGAACAGGGCCAATGGAGGTGGTGGTGGGAAAGCACGGTGAGGATGACCACAAATGTCGTGGGGGACAACAACACACTGAAGGATTTCACCTGACAGCTGATCGTGCAGTTTAGTATGTTAGGCTGTCATTGTGATAATATGTACCCAATCAGATAGCCTGGAACTGCAGCCAATCAGGAAATTCTGATACCGTCACGTGGTAATGGTAGACCTTTCCTAATTGGCTGCAGTTCCAGGGCTTCTGAAGTGTGAAGTAGGGGTGCCGTTGAGTGTAAATCTGACTTCCTGATAAAGTTAATTTTAGTTTGAACTATCATGACAAAAGATGATGAATGTGGGGGCCTTTTGATGGGTGGATTTTTTTTTTTTATCGGGGGGGGGGGGGGGGGCAGCATTTCATTCTTGGACCCAGGCAGCACAATGTCTTGGGCCAGCCCTGGAACAGAGCCTTAAGGGGAACTCTGTACATACTCAGTTTGGTGTTTATTGCTAAAGAGTGTTTTTTTTTTTGGGGGGGGGGGAGGGTACATGTGATCAGCACAGGGCCAATCAGCACTGTCCCAGAGGGTCAGAGGTCCTGCAGCCTCATAGGACAGTCAGAGGACAATGAAAAATCCTTCTACAAGCTTTAACCAGACACTTATAGAAGTCATAAGACTGCTGTAATACTGCTGATGAGAAAAGGTATCTAGCAGTTTATATTTACTAAAATAATTGCATTTCCATGTTCTGTGTACTGTGGGAGACCAGATATAGTGAATGCAGGCTCAGTGACTGCAAGTTTTAGTAGGTGTGGGCATCACAGACAGTTCGCATTTTAGGTTGTCTTCATTCATAAGAAAGCTAACCAGTGTTATGATTTAGTTTACAGACTAAAAAGTCATATGTGGAGAATAAGAAAGATGGCTCTGTACGGATCACAGTGAACCGAACGCGGGATGAAGTGTTTGGTATTCAGATTACGGCAAGGAACGAGCTGAATTACTCTGTATCAGATATGGTGCTGGTCCGCTTGTCAGATATAGGTATGAACTATATGAATTTCATACTTTCTACATGTATTTTTCTCATATAGATTGATACAGATGATAGTTTGTTTCAAGAATTTTCATAGGAGAGGCATGTTCTGCAAATGCTTTACAGTTTATATATAACTGGTCATATCTGCCCCTGTGCAGAGGAGCTTACAGTCTGATGCCCCTATTACCAGTGGCAATGCTAGGCACATCAGCCATACATCGGGCTGTGGCTGCCCCCCTCCCATCACCAACACACTCCTGTGGGGGGATATATATTGTAGTCCTCGGTTATATATTCATGGTTACTTGTTATTGGCCACTGGTCACTACCAATTGCATAGGCTGCCTTCTCAATGATGTCACTGGTCTGTAGTAAGTGGATAGGTTGACTTCTCAGGGATGTCACCAGTATCTAATGAATGGATAGGCTGCATTCTCAGTGATGTCACTGGTCTCTAGTAAATGGATAGGCTGCATTCCCAGTGATGTCACTGATTTGTAGTTATTGGATAGGCTGCATTCTTAAAGAGAAAAAGGGTGATTTCGCACAATAACCTAGTGCCTGAGGAATTATCCTCTAAATAAAGTGCAATAAAGACAAAGGATCAGGGCTTTTTTTTCAGCAGGAACTAGGGGGAACTCAGTTCCACCACCTCTGGATCAGGTCTTCTGCTCCCTGCCCACCACTATCACTTGGTAACACTGAAGTCCAGCTTCTGCGTTTACAAGTGGTACCATATCTCAGGTGCCCAGGGTTCAGTGCAGTCATGGGCAGGAGAGGGTGCGTGGTAGGCTACACCCTCTGTGGTCTCCATTTATTGTTGCAATATTAAGCTGAAACACCTATCCGGCTGTAGTACCTCCCAGCATACTCTACTATACTACAGTCACTTGCAAGGGAGATCATGCAGTAGGAGCATCAACTACTGGTCACCAGGGAAAAATGGAGACCACAGAGGGTGTAGCCTACCACGCACCCTCTCCTGCCCATGACTGCACTGAATCCTGGGCACCTGAGATATAGCAACCACTTGTAAACGCAGAAGCTGGACTTCAGTGTTACCAAGTGATTGTGGTGAGCAGGGAGCAGAAGACCTGATCCAGAGGTGGTGGAACTGAGTTCCCCCTAGTTCCTGCTGAAAAAAAAGCCCTGATCCTTTGTCTTTATTGCTTAGATTGCACTTTATTTAGAGGATAATTCCTTAGGTTCTAGGTTATTGTGCGAAATCACCCTTTTTCTCTTTTAGTTCCTATTGTGTTGTTGTGAACACTATAGATTTTGCTGCAATTATTCAACACTATTTTGTCACTCTTAGTGATTCACCACTGATAGTGCGAAGGACACTCACTAATTTATTCTTAGGCTGCACTCTTAGTTGTGTCACCAGTCTCACGTGAATGGATAGGCTGCATTGTCAGTGATATTACCAGTCTTTACTGATTGGGTAGGCCAGATTCTCATTGATATCACCAGCCTCTAGTGAATAGCCTACATTGTTAGTGATGTCACTGGTGTCTAGTGAATGGATAGGCTGCATTCTCAGTGATGTCACTGGTTTTTAGTGAATGGATAGGCTGCATTCTCAGTGATGTCACTGGTTTTTAGTGAATGGATAGGCTGCATTCTCAGTGATGTCACTGGTCCCTAGTGAATGGATAGGCTGCATTCTCAGTGATGTCACCGGTCTTTAGTGAATAGATAGGCTGCATTCTCAGTGATGTCACCGGTCTCTAGTGAATGGATAGGCTGCATTCTCAGTGATGTCACTGGTCTCTAGTGAATGGATAGGCTGCATTCTCAGTGATGTCACCGGTCTCTAGTGAATGGATAGGCTACATTCTCAGTGATGTCACTGGTCTCTAGTGAATGGATAGGCTGCATTCTCAGTGATGTCACCGGTCTTTAGTGAATAGATAGGTTGCATTCTCAGTGATGTCACCGGTCTCTAGTGAATGGATAGGCTGCATTCTCAGTGATGTCACTGGTCTCTAGTGAATGGATAGGCTGCATTCTCAGTGATGTCACCGGTCTTTAGTGAATAGATAGGCTGCATTCTCAGTGATGTCACCGGTCTCTAGTGAATGGATAGGCTGCATTCTCAGTGATGTCACTGGTCTCTAGTGAATGGACAGGCTGCATTCTCAGTGATGTCACCGGTGTCTAGTGAATGAATAGGCTGCATTCTCAGTGATGTCACCGGTCTTTAGTGAATAGATAGGCTGCATTCTCAGTGATGTCACCGGTCTCTAGTGAATGGATAGGCTGCATTCTCAGTGATGTCACTGGTCTCTAATGAATGGACAGGCTGCATTCTCAGTGATGTCACTGGTCTCTAGTGAATGGACAGGCTGCATTCTCAGTGATGTCACCGGTCCCTAGTGAATGGATAGGCTGCATTCTCAGTGATGTCACCGGTCTTTAGTGAATAGATAGGCTGCATTCTCAGTGATGTCACCGGTCTCTAGTGAATGGATAGGCTACATTCTCAGTGATGTCACTGGTCACTAGTGAATGGATAGGCTGCATTCTCAGTGATGTCACCGGTCTTTAGTGAATAGATAGGTTGCATTCTCAGTGATGTCACTGGTCTCTAGTGAATGGATAGGCTGCATTCTCAGTGATGTCACCGGTCTCTAGTGAATGGATAGGCTACATTCTCAGTGATGTCACTGGTCTCTAGTGAATGGATAGGCTGCATTCTCAGTGATGTCACTGGTCTCTAGTGAATGGATAGGCTACATTCTCAGTGATGTCACCGGTGTCTAGTGAATGGATAGACTGCATTCTTCAGCATGGGGCCCGGAATGATTAAACATGTTATGGTACGGGGTAGAGCACCAGTAGGATGTTAAATTATCGATGGTCCAGGCTAAATGCTGGGAGTGGATTCAGGATAATGGGGCACTTAAAAAAGTTACGTATGGTTCTGTTGTGGATAATGTAACAATATTTTGCCAGAGCGACTTACAGTTATATATTTTATCAGATTTTACCAGTTCGGCTGGAGTTGTGCCGTCTATTCTTTTCATACATATGGCAACTTTAATATTTTACAGTGGTTCCCATCACACCTATAATCAGTGAGATTCGGCTTCTGAAATCAGCCTTCAACATTTCTATTAGATGGAGAAACCAGACATCGGAGAGACTGAGCTTTTGTGAAGTGCATTATAAAACTCCAACAGACCCATCATGGAAGACGGTACGTAAGTTATGTTCATACACAAGCAGTCTCTGTATTTACTGCATTTTTTGTAAACCTAGATGACCCAATTACTCCTATTTGGTTAGGGGCGTAACTGCAAGTCATAGAGCCCCATTTCCAAATTTGATTTGGGCCCCCTAGCTAAAGTTGACCATACACTCTTAGGTTTATTTCCTTCAGCCTGCGGGCATAGTGAGTACAGGTCTCTGGAATGACGGCCCGGATAGCAGTAAAAACCTGACAAGGGTTTTGACCTTCACTACTCTATCCAAAACTATGAAAAACTTTTTTGGCTGAACATGCACTTTGGGTTTCAATCTGCTCCGCAATTGGTTGTGGATTGGAACAATGGGGAGGCAAGGGGAAGGTAAGCAGATTCTGCTTATGCTCCTCAGAGCAAAGTGATGGGGCACTATTCTTCCCACTGACACCAATGATGGGGCACTATTCTTCCCACTGACACCAATGATGAGGCACTATTCCTCCCACTGACACCAATGATGAGGCACTATTCCTCCCACTGACACCAATGATGAGGCACTATTCCTCCCACTGACACCAATGATGAGGCACTATTCCTCCCACTGACACCAATGATGAGGCACTATTCCTCCCACTGACACCAATGATGGGGCACTATTCCTTCCACTGACACCAATGATGAGGCACTATTCCTCCCACTGACACCAATGATGGGGCACTATTCCTTCCACTGACACCAATGATGAGGCACTATTCCTTCCACTGACACCAATGATGAGGCACTATTCCTCTCACTGACACCAATGATTGAGCACTATTCCCCCCACTGACACCAATGATGAGGCACTATTCCTTCCACTGACACCAATGATGGGGCACTATTCCTCCCACTGACACCAATGATGGGGCACTATTCCTCCCACTGACACCAATGATGAGGCACTATTCCTCCCACTGACACCAATGATGGGGCACTATTCCTCCCACTGACGCCAATAATGAGGCCCTATTTCTCCCACTGACACCAATGATGGTGGACATTTTTTGCCTCTTAGATCCGCATTTACATGTGTTTTCCTGCATTAAAAATTTATGTTTTTTTTTAGTAGGGTAAGAAAAGGCTATAATCCTAACAGATTTTTATTTTAGATAAAGTAAGAAATACCATAGCGCCACCCCAATGGTCATAGAGCCCAAGAAGGTTTCTTAATTTATGACTGAAATAAGGCAAGAGAGAACTGCCAACGCATTTCAGGGGTAGGAAGAGTCCTCCTTTTATCAGGGCTTTGGAAGCTGTGTGGGAAAGAAGGGCAGGACTCTGAGCACTTTTGGAATTCAGCAGATACGATCGCTCTGTTCTTTCAGATTGAGGCCTACAACAGCTGGCGGTGACTCGCTGAGCTGCTCAGGTGAAATTTACATAAAAATTGTTTATTTACTAAAAATTCCTTTTTTTTCCCCATTGAACCCTTAAAAACCCCTTAACCACTGCAGCCCCAGAAGGTTTCACCCACTTCATGACCAGGCCATTTTTTTTGCGATACGGCACTGCGTGGCTTTAAGTGACAATTGCGCGGTTGTGCAATGCTGTACCCAAATAACATTTAGGTCCTTTTTCCACACAAATAGAGCTTTCTTTTGGTGGTATTTGATCACATCTGTGGGTTTTTATTTTTTGCACTATAAACAAAGAATGACTGACGATATTTTTTACTTTCTGCTTTAAAATATAGCCAATAAAAAAAAAAAAAATAATAATTTTTTTGCACTATAAGCAAAAAAAAAACACGACAATTTTTTTACTTTCTGCTATAAAACAAACCCAACAAAAAAATTTAAAAAAATCAAATTTCTCCATCAGTTTAGGCCAATATGTATTCTGCTACATATTTTTACATGTCTACAAACTATGGAATATTTTTATGGCATTTTTATTTTTACTAGTAATGGCAGCGATCAGCGATTTTTAGCGGGACTGCCACATTGCGGTGGACAAATCGGATGCTAAGTGACACTTTTTTGGGGACCAGTGACACCAATATGTTATGAGGAAAGGTTGCAAGCACTGAACTTATTCTCTCTGGAGAAGAGACGCTTGAGAGGGGATATGATTTCAATTTACAAATACCGTACTGGTGACCCCACAATAGGGATAAAACTTTTTCGCAGAAGAGAGTTAATAAGACTCGTGGCCACTCATTACAGTTAGAAGAAAAGAGGTTTAACCTTAAACTACGTAGAGGGTTCTTTACTGTAAGAGCTGCAAGGATGTGGAATTCCCTTCCACAGGCGGTGTTCTCAGCAGGGAGCATTGATAGCTTCAAGAAACTATTAGATAAGCAGCTGGGGACAGGGATATATAATGTAATACTGACACATAATCACACACATAGGTTGGACTTGATGGACTTGTGTCTTTTTTCAAACTCACCTACTATGTAACTATGTAATACAGCGATCAGTGCTAAAAAAATGCACTTTCACTGTACTAATGACACTGGCAGGGACGGGGTTAACATTAGGGGCGATCAAAGGGTTAGGTGTGCTCCTAGGGGGGTGCTTTCTAACTGTGTGGGGGGGATGGCTTAACTGGAGGAAGAGAGAGATCTGTGTTCCTGCTTAGCAGAAACACAAGATCTCTATTTTCCTCTCTGACAGAATGGCATTCTGCCTCTCCTGTCAACGATCGATGGGTCTGGCCGCCGGACCCGCTAATTGTTTTCTGCTGTGTACAGTCACAGTGTCAGCGGGATGCTTGCGGCGCATGTGTTAGCGCCCTAGTCCCAGGAAGGGATAACAACGTACAGCAGCTGGAAGCGGTTAAAGTATAGCTAAGGGCTAAACTTTTTTTTTTTCTTTTTTAGATTCTACATACAGTGGTGATGTGCTAGAACCACTGTCAGGTTTTTATTGCTGTCTGTGTCCCCATTAGGGAGGTTCACTTTTTATAATTGTCTTGGTCACCAATGTCAAGTGCGGGTATAAAGTTTGGAGTTACTACCAGAACAGGAATAGAGAGGGAACCTACTAATGGGGACACTTCTTTCCAAGGCATTTGTCTAAGAGGACATTTCCCTCCCATTGGAAACATATCCTCTCACGTCCTGTTGAGCTTACAGGACGAAAATCTCCATAATGGTTCACAGTTGGAAAAAAAAACAAAAAAAACAGACAGCAGTTTTAACAATCCCTTACTCTATTCAAAATGAAAATAGAGGTTTTGGCTTTAAATACGCATTAAAGTGTTATCTTATTTTATTATTATTATTATTTTTTTTTTTTTTAAAAACACTTTACAAACATGTCATACTTGCCTGCTCTGTGTAATGGTTCAGAGCACCCCTGATCCTCCTCTTCTGGGGTCCCCCACCGGCACTCCTGGCTCCTTCTCTTCTCCATATGCCACCATAGGAAGCCGCTATTTATGGTGGCACACGTGTGGGCTCACTCCCAAGCTGTGCTCTGTGTGTCCATTGACACACACACACGGTGTGACTTGGCTCCGCCCCCTGCTCCCTAGTCACTGGATTTGATTGACAATAGCAGGAGCCAATAGCTCCCACTGCTCTCCCTGAGTCCAGTGAGGAGAGAGAGAGAGAGAGAGAGAGAGAGAGAGAGAGAGAGAGAGAGAGAGAGAGAGAGAGAGAGAGAGAGAGAGAGAGAGAGAGAGAGAGAGAGAGAGAGAGAGAGAGAGAGAGAGAGAGAGAGAGAGAGAGAGAGGCGCGCTGCTGGATCGAGATCGGACTCAGGCAAGTATTTGGGGGTTGAGGGGGGTAAGTTTTTCTTAATGCAGAGAATGCATTAAGATAAAATAAAACTTTAGCCTTCACAGCCATTTCTATTTTGCCTTTCCCTTTTCCTACAATGCATTTCACCTTTTATTTTGGAGAAATAAAAACTCAGTTTGTTCTTACCTATTGACACTGCTTGGACCAGATAACGGACCACTCGGGTATAAATGTATAAATTTTGCATTGTGGGGAACCAGGGGAAGCTTCACAAGCATTGAGTGGGTCGGCTGATAATAATGCTAATAATCGGGTATAAAAACAACAAGGCCTCTTTTACCTACCATGTACCAATCCTTACACCTGGGTGATCGTCCGTCTTCAACTGCACTTGATGCACAGGTGTTCGGTCTAGGCAGCCTGTCCAGATCAATGACAGATGGCCGACCTGCATAGATCTTCAAGTGCACTCCGGAGTGTACAAGATGACATCCATGCAGGTCCAAAGCACTAATCGGGATGCATCTTTTTTTTTTATTACAATTATGTGGAAGTAGAACTATTTTATGTTTTATCTCTCCTACTATTGGACTATATTATAGCTCCCAACTGTCCTGGATTTCGAGGGACTGTCCCTGATTTGGAGCAATGTTCCTCTGTCCCTCTTTCCTCCTCATTTGTCCTTCATTTTGGTCTGATCTTTATAGTTGTATATAAAATGCACTTTTTATCTTTAAAAAGTGTTTCCCAGTGCTAAACCTTTCACCCAAATTCTAAATTGCTGCATTTGTAAATTTTAAAAGCCAATATAAAGGCAAGTGGTAAAAAAAAGCCCTTGTGGATTTAATTAACCTGATGGGTTTTACTTCCTCTTTGTCTCCCTGCAAAGGTAAAGCATAATGAGCTACTATGCATTGCATAGTAGCCCATTATGTGTCACTTACCTGAAACTGGAGCATCTGATGTCACCGCTGTCCCCTCTTCCACGAAGTGTCCATCTTCCTTCCAGGTATCGCGGCTCCGGCACTGTAATTGGCCGGAGCCGCGATGACGTCACTCCAGCACATGCGCGCGGGAGCCGCCAGTCACGGCACGATCTCCTTTAGAAATGGCACGCTTGCCGTTTCTAAAGAAGTCTAAAGTGCGCCTGCGCAGTAGACATCGACGATCGCCTTTTTTGTAAATATCTCCTAAACCATGGAGGTTTGGG
The DNA here is from genome assembly GCF_042186555.1 of Aquarana catesbeiana. NCBI lineage: Eukaryota > Metazoa > Chordata > Amphibia > Anura > Ranidae > Aquarana > Aquarana catesbeiana. The sequence goes on along the minus strand of NC_133330.1, from coordinate 323,945,302 downwards.
AGATATTTCGAGCACCTACAGGTAAGCCTTAATCTAGGCTTACCTGTAGGTAAAAGTGGTTGTAACGGGTTTACAACCACTTTAAGGGGGTGTGGCAGGGGGCATGTCCTATGCCTACATACGTTTTCTAGTAGGTGTCCCTCATTCCCATCTCAAAATACTAGAGATATGCTATAGCGGCCTTTCTCAACCTTTTAACCCAGAGGAACCCTTGAAATAATTTTTAGGTTTTAGGAAACACCTTCAAAGGTTAGTCAGTTGGTTACATTGGTTATTAGAATGTTACTCAGTCAGCTGACTCGGGCTGTTGGAAGCAGACACCATCAAACTGAAGGTCAATCAGCCACAGCCAAGAAAATGCATGGTGACCTCTGAAAGAACCCATGGAACCCTGGTTGAGAAAGGCTGGACTATATGGATTGAGCTATTTATACTCGAGGAGTACACTGACTACTGCTACTTTGTTATATGTGGTTTATGCTCCATAGAAAATAATGAACCAGTGTTATTTATGGGCCACGAAGAGCTTTTTTTTATTTTTTAAAGAAACAATCTTTTCCTAGAAAAGTCCCCTGTGCCCCTTAAATGCCGTTATGGTAGACCACAGACCACTCCCATCAGTTTCAGCTCTTCCCAGATGTTTCTAACATAACCAGTCCTCACCTTCTGCACCATCTCTGTATGAGAAAATGTTTGCAAAAAACAAATCCCTGCAGAGATGATAGAGCTTGTGTTCTTCCTGCGGAACACCTTCTACCACCACATCTTCATGTGTTTATTGGCAGGAGGATCAAAGCACTTAGTGTGAAAAGATAATGTATGTTCAGTAAGTACAATTTTTCTAGTATTTACCTGGAAATCAGTTTTCTTTTATCGCTCTTCTATATGTAGCGCTACCCATCCCCCCCCCCCCCCGCCGCAGGAGTCACTGGTTATTTTCCCAGATAGCGAGCAATTGAGCTGCAAGTTTGAAAATGACTTGTTGAGCGATTGCTACACTTGCCAGGCTTCACAAGTTTGTTGCACAATTGCAGCAAGTCCGCATTTCATGACTTCAGATCAACTTTCTTTGCAAACATTCTGCGAGTTCTGGTTCAGTTATGTTGTAAAATAGTCCTCCCACCCACAAGGGGTCACTGTGCCTGAATTTTCTTGCTGTAGACTTGCAGAGCTTTTGCTGTAGACTCACCACTGCAACTTTGCTCTTGCTAGAGACTTGCCATGCAAATTTGCTTCAAATTGGAAAAGTGTCAAGTGTCCTCACCATGCAGCACTGATGTGCATCCTTAAAATGCATTGGAATTGTATTTATTTTTTTTCTGTTCACTTATCTGATTTAAGCCTATATCTAATTCACTTCCTCTATTAGCGGCCACATACTTCATTTCCGGTTTTATATTGGCTCCTGGGAGATCTTGGTCAGCTTGGTATGGCACTGCTCCCGTAACATTTAACATTGGCGTCTATGGAAATTCTTGGTCAGCTTGGCATGGCACGGCTCCAGTAACATTTAACATGGGCGTCTATGGAAATTCTTGGTCAGCTTGGCATGGCACTGCTCCAGTAACATTTAACATTGGCGTCTATGGAAATTCTTGGTCAGCTTGGCATGGCACGGCTCCAGTAACATTTAACATTGGCGTCTATTGAAATCCTTGGTGAGCTTGGCATGGCACTGCTGCCGTAACATTTAACATTGGCGTCTATGGAAAATTAAGGAAAATTTTGGTCAGCTTGGCATGGCAAGCTGACCAAGATTGCACTGCACATGCGCGAGATTGAGGGGTAGCCAGCATGCACAGAATCCAAGAAAAAGGACACTGTGGCTTCAGATGCCCACTCTGGAGATGGCTGTACAGGAACTTCACGGGGTAAGAAAACAATATTGCACAAATAGAAAACTGGGCATAGTTTACAGTATACCTTTGTTACATTGCACGAGGCATGCGTATTGTAGGAGTATTTTTACCTTAAAAGTCATATTCTGTCCGGAACTCTGCTTTAACAAGACTTACAATTCAACACTGCCACAAATTTGTGGCAAGTTATACTTGCTATCTGGGTTGGGTCCTATGCTCCTGTCCAGCCCTGTATGAGTCCTCAACTTCACTGACACCTTTGGTATATGTTTCTGTACACTTTAATGAGTTTACAAGAATTAAACTTAGGACTATATGAAAGAATAACAGAGTGTATTGGCAAGTTAGAATAAACCGGCATGAAACCTAATAGTGAGGACACAAGCAGCTTCACAAAGTTCCTTGCAATGATTTTAGAACCCATACCATGACCCAGTTAGCTCTCCTCATGGGATGAATTGCTGCAAGTGACCAGATACATAACAGGGATCAGGCTATGTTACTTGAGAGCTCTCCAGATAAGAGACTAGGTTTAGGCCTGAGAGTATGAATTTAAAATGAAATGCAAATCTGCCCTTAGGATGAAGTTATCTGACTATAGTCCTTAACCACTTCAGCCCTGGAAGGATTTACCCACTTCCTGACCAGGCCGTTTTTCGCGATACGGTACTGCGTCGCTTTAACTGACAATTCGCATGGTCGTGCGACGCTGTACCCATACAAAATTCATGTCCTTTTTTTTCCCCGAACAAATAGAACTTTCTTTTGGTGGTATTTGATCACCTCTGCAGTTTTTATTTTTTGCGCTAAAAACAAAAAAAGAGCGACAATTTTGAAAAAGAAAACATTTTTTACTTTCAGCTATAAAACATTTCCAAAAAAAAAAAAAAAAGATTCATCAGATTCATCAGGCCGATATGTATTCTGCTACATATTTTTGGTAAAAAAAAATTGCAATAAGCGTATATTGATTGGTTTGCTCAAAAGTTATCACGTCTACAAAATGGGGGATAGATTTGTGGCATTTTTATTGATTTTATTTTTTTTACTAGTAATGGTGGCGATCAGTGATTTTTAGCGGGACTGTGACATTGCTGCGGACAGATCGGACACCTAACTGACATTTTTGACACTTTTTTGAAAACCACTGACATTACAGTAATCAGTGCTAAAAATATGCACTGTTGTACTACTGTAATGACACTGGCAGGGAAGGGGTTGAAATCAATGGGTTAAATGTGTTCCCTGTTTGTGTTTACTAACTGTATGGGGGACTGTGTGACTGGGGAAACACACAGATCCATCTTCCTGCTTAGCAGAAAGACAGGATCTGTGTAATCTCCCCTGTCAGAACGGAGATTTGCCTTGTTTACACAGGCAGATCCCCGTTCTGTCACTTACAAGAACAATTGCGTGTGGGTGGCGGACATCTAGTTCGCCGGACCCGCTGATTGGCTCCCCCGCTGGCCAATGGGAGCGCGAGTGCACCCACAAAAGCGAGTTCCCGAGCCAACGAACAGCTGCGACGATTCGCGTGATCGTGCCACCTTGCCGCCGTATAATGACGGCAGCTGGTCGGCAAGTGGTTAATGTGAATCTTGTGCCGGCTAGGTTGGGGCCCTTGAAGACGTTGGCGAGCAGGGATGAGATATGCCTATGATTTGACTGGTTACAGTACTGTACCTCAGGAGTTGGATCTTTTGGATACAATTGAATAATTAGATGAAGGGTAGGCACAGGTGCAGCAATTAGATAAAAAAAAAGGTGCACAGGTTTGAAGTGAGATGAAAAGAACCAGGTACATTGGCTGTGTTGGACCCACTGTTGGACCTTGCTGAATACCCAATTCAGTAATAACAGTAAAAGTAACTGTGGATCTGCAACCCACTCACCCTTCTCGCTCTCTCTGGAATTCTCCTTGGCCGAAGTGTCGGAGTCCCCCCTTTTGTTTGTTGACCGTTATTTGTGGCAGGAAGAATGACAAGTATTTTGGTGGTTCACCTCCATGGCTCCTCGAGTGGGCCTGAACAGTGGTGGCTTGGGTCATTGACCAAAACAGGTATCGAAATAACACAGCAAAGTTTAGCTCAGTCCAGCCACCTGGGTCAGGGTACAACAGCGTACCTGGTTACCCGAGTACCTGACCTGATTCGTTTACTCCAATGTGCCCCTTTTTGAAAGGGTCTTTTTGAAGTTTTTAAACATTTGTAAAACTCTGTGGTTTATTTTATTGAGATTTTCTTTTCAGATTGGCCAAACAAGCAGCACAAACAAGAGCTTTGTAATCAATAAAATCCGTACTGCAGATTCCCTGCGTGTCCGATGCAGAGAGGAAATTGGAAATAGTTACTGGAGTAACTGGAGTGCCCCCCTTCCGGTTCCACCATCAGGTATGTAGTTGTGTTTCTCCTTTCTTTCCTTTACCATGACATACAATGGAGTGCCCTTATTACATCTAAACCCAAGGACACTAATATAATATATTGCGGTCTACTAGTCCTTAAAGTGGTTGTAAAGGCACAAGGTTTTTTTTTTTACTCTCATGCATTTTATTCATGAAGGTAAAAAAACTTTGTTTGCAGCAGTCACCCCCAGATCCCCCTAATACTTTCCTGAGCCACCTCTTGATCCAGCAATGTCCAGGAGAGCCTTCGCTCTCCGGGGGACTCTCCCTCCTAATTGGCTTTTGGCAGCTGTCAATTGCAGCCAGTCAGCCAATCAGGAGATGCACCAGTGAGCCAATCTGGAGATGGAGGGGTGGGGCTCAGGCGTGGCTCCATGTGTGAATGAACACACAGAGCCTCGACTTGGGAGCACGCCTGCTTGGGTGCCCCCAGAGTAAGCTGCTTGCTGTGGGGCCCCGGCAGGAGGGAGGCGCCAGGAGCAAGAGTACAACCAGCATTTCAGATTTTGCATGCGATTATTGCCAGGGGCTATAGCCGCTAGCTATAATCAGTGTGTTTTCCCAGCCAGGAGAACACAATGGGCTCCATTCACAAAGCAGTATGTTCCCCCTTAAAAAAATACCGCTCAGCGTTTTTAAAGTTTTTGAGCACTCACAAAAAAACACTACTAAAATACTGCATGAGTTATTTTATGAAGTCTTGTGGTATTTTAGTATTGAAAATATGCAGTAATTTAACCCCTGACACTAGCTGGCGTATTTATTCACATTAATAAATAGGCATTGTTAAGAATCAGGCGGCCGCCCGCGTCCTTAATTTTCGCATGCATTTAATTAGTTATTTGCTTCTGTGAATGTATTTTAACGCCTTTTCATGTGGTATTTACCGAGCGTTTTCAGATTTTTCTCTCGGTAAATACCGCAAAACATTATAGTGAATTGACAGTTTCGGGATTGCATGCTGCGATATTTAGGCAAAATGTGACCTGACACCTAAACATCTCATGTGAGTTCATTCTGTGAATGGAGCCCAATAACTCTACCGGAGGGATTCCCCATTAACACTGTGCTGATGGGACAATCGAGCGATTTTCACAGGTTGCAGGACAGAAAGTCGCTCCATCTATGGCTGGCTTTAGAGGTGGTGGTTGCGTTAGTTTTCTTTTTTCAGGCAAGTACATTTCCTGCAAGTACAGTAAATACTTGCCAAAATTCCAGTGTCCTTGCACTTGCTGTGCACTCATTTAATAGCTCAAACAATGTTATCAGCTTTCTATCTTCTGTGAACTGCAGAGCATCTGCTCCCTATGAAACTGAAATGAGAAGGATTTTGCAGTTCAAATCTTAGGGTGACGACACTGCTCCTACATAGATACAATGCAGTGAGTGAGTTGTCAGCTAGGAAGTGGGTTACTAGCTGGATCATAGGATGAAAAAAGAGGACAAAAGCCTGAAAAAGGGTAATTAAAGTGGTAGTAAACCCCTGCAAAAAAAAAAAAAAATTAAATTAAAAAATAAAACTTTCCCTTGTAAGACAACTGCATAATGTGCTAGTATGCATACTAGCACATTATGCAAGACTTACGTTAAAACGAAGCCCTCCAGCGGCATGATGTCAGGGTTTCCAGCTTCAATCAGTCTTCCTTCCAGGTTCGTGGCCTCCAGCTACATAAGTGACCTGAAATGTGACATCACTCCCGCACATGCACTGGCTAAATGCAGTGTGACTATCTCTTAAACACTGCAAGTTTAGGAGATATTCACTGTACCTACAGGTGAGCCTTCTTATAGGCTTTCCTGTGGGTACAAGTCAAAAAATGAAGTTTACTTCCACTGTAATGCAGCCACCACATGTAAGCACTGGTAAGCTGCAATATATTCGTTTAGGGTTTAGATATACATTAATCCTATAAATTTGCTTAAAACGGTCAGTGAAGGAAATATTCATCACACGTTGCATGTCTAGGTATGCTTAACATGATTGGACCTAACCCTATCATACCCAGAGGTCACTGGAGAAGCCTAGATATATCAGTGTCAACCAAAATGTAGTGGCATCAATATGCAATCCATGACAATTGACAATAACTGGCAAACTAATATGCCCAACAAAATCATTAGGACACCTGACCACCATACATACAGGAGCTTGTTTAACATCCCATTCCTAAACCATGGCCATTAATATGAATTTGCCTCCCTTGCGACTGTACCAGTTGCCAAACTTCTGGGAAGGCTTTCTACAAGACTTCGGAATGTATTTGGGGGGAATTTGTGCCCATTCAGCCAAAAGAACATTTGTGAGGTCAGGTGCTGATGTTGGATGAGAAAACCTGACTCACAATCCGTGTTCTAAGTCACTTTAACGGTGGTCAATAGGGTTGAAGTCAGGGCTCTGTGCAGGACACTTGAGTTCCTCCACCCAACTGAACTCATCAAAACATGTCTTTATGGTGCTGACTTTGTACACGGGACACAATCATGCCGGTACAGAAAAAGATCTTTTCTGAACTGTTACCACAAGGTTGGAAGAGCACAATTCAAGGATAGGCCAAGGGGTAGGCAATCAAAGCTCTTCAGCAGACAAAGGGCAGGACCTGCAACCTATACCGTTTCACAGCTCATTGGGGCGGGAAAAAGGGGGAAGCATTTTTGCCCTTTTGCCTTGGGTGCTAAAGGACCTTGTCTCAGTAGTGCACACAATTGTCTAAAGTAGCTTATATGTGTAGCACACCCCACATAAGAGCCGCTGGTGAACTGGCATCCCCCACCCTGCACAGCTAGGCACACCAAATTTCCACAGAGTCAGAAAACAGTCCAGTACTTTGTTTTTGGATTTATTGAGGGGATAAAACTTGAATGGGAAGCAGGGGTTTTATGGGATGCCCACTTGACTTGGAACTCCTCAGGGCCAACTTTCCTATATACAGTTTATATACACTCCTCTGCCTCCAGCACACTTGCTTGCAGAACTTCATTCAGACTCAGCTGGGACGCTGATAGTTAATCCAACAAAAAGGCAACTGTCAGATTTTGAAGCAAAAGCCCTTTACAGGCAGGGACCTCAGGCCCCTTGGTTGTATAGCAAAGTTCAGTGTCCAGCTTCACATCCCTGTGGCTATTGATCCCAGCACCACCTGTTAAGGCACTGCCAGCCCGCCTGGCTGCAGCTGCCTCTCACTAGCCCTCCTGGCTACTTCCCACAGTCCTTCCAGACTGTACACTCACCGGCCCACCCGGATGACTTCTCCTGGATGTGCTGACTCTCTCCCGCTGTTCTCACACCTGCTCCTGTACATCCAGGACAGGATTCCTCCATGTGTTGTAGAGGATCACTCCAGCACCCAAGCCTGAGGTTACCCCCCCAGACTAGGGGGTTACCCTCAAGGGCCACCGACAGCCTCTGCAGCACTCCTTCTCCATCTTCCACCTGACTGCCCCTGCTGGCATAAGGAGTATTTAGGAGTCTCTGCCCACTGCAAGCCCACTTAGCCACCCCTCCAAGCAGCCCCTGTTAACCTCCCACCCATTCTTCTGGAAACTTCTCCAAGGTTACAGCAAGTAGGGGGGAGGTACCAGAGGTGCTGCTTGCTGGGTCATCCAGCCTCCCTGAGTCACTCAAAGCTGACCTAGATTCAACCCAAGCTTGGCTGCCAGCCAAGCCAAATTTACCAACATTAACAACTATGTACATCCTACTCTAGCACACAAGAGGGTGCTACATATGCTGTAACCTTAACCACTTAAGGACCGCCTAACGCCGATTTACGTCGGCAAGGCGGCATGGGCAGGCAAAATCACGTACATGTACGTGATTTGCCTCTCGCGGGTGGGGGGTCCGATCGGACCCCCCCCCCGGTGCCCGAAGCGGTCCCGTTCTGTTCCCCGGCGATCGGAGATGAGGGGGAGGCCATCCGTTCGTGGCCCCCCCCTCGCGATCGCCGCCGGCCAATGGGAACACTCCTTTGCTGCTGTATGCTAAACAGCAGCAAAGGAAATGATGTCATCTCCCCTCGGCTCGGTAGTTTCCGTTCCAGCGCCGAGGGGAGAAGACATCAATGTGAGTGCACAACACACACACACACAGTAGAACATGCCAGGCATACAAAACACCCCGATCCCCCCCCCGATCGCCCCCCGATCCCCCCCCAATCACACCCCCCCCCCCTGTCACAAACTGACACCAGCAGGTTTTTTTTTTTTTTTTTCTGATTACTGCATAGTGTCAGTTTGTGACAGTTACAGTGTTGGGACAGTGAGTATTACCCCCCTTTAGGTCTAGGATACCCCCCTAACCCCCCCTAATAAAGTTTTAACCCCTTGATCACCCCCCATCGCCAGTGTCGCTAAGCGATCATTTTTCTGATCGCTGTATTAGTGTCACTGGTGACGCTAGTTAGTGAGGTAAATATTTAGGTTCGCCGTCAGCGTTTTATAGTGACAGGGACCCCCATATACTACCTACTAAATGTTTTAACCCCTTGATTGCCCCCTAGTTAACCCTTTCACCACTGATCACCGTATAACCGTTACGGGTGACGCAGGTTAGTTTGTTTATTTTTTATAGTGTCAGGGCACCCGCCGTTTATTACCGAATAAAGGTTTAGCCCCCTGATCGCCCGGCGGTGATATGCGTCGCCCCAGGCAGCGTCAGATTAGCGCCAGTACCGCTAACACCCACGCACGCAGCATGCGCCTCCCTTAGTGGTATAGTATCTGATCGGATCAATATCTGATCTGATCAGATCTATACTAGCGTCCCCAGCAGTTTAGGGTTCCCAAAAACACAGTGTTAGCGGGATCAGCCCAGATACCCGCTAGCACCTGCGTTTTGCCCCTCCGCCCAGCCCACCCAAGTGCAGTATCGATCGATCACTGTCACTTACAAAACACTAAACGCATAACTGCAGCGTTCGCAGAGTCAGGCCTGATCCCTACGATCGCTAACAGTTTTATTGGTAGCATTTTGGTGAACTGGCAAGCAAGCACCAGGCAGCGTCAGGTTAGCGCCAGTAGCGCTAACACCCACGCACGCACCGTACACCTCCCTTAGTGGTATAGTATCTGATCGGATCAATATCTGATCCGATCAGATCTATACTAGCGTCCCCAGCAGTTTAGGGTTCCCAAAAACGCAGTGTTAGCGGGATCAGCCCAGATACCTGCTAGCACCTGCGTTGTGCCCCTCCGCCCGGCCCAGTCCAGCCCACCCAAGTGCAGTATCGATCGATCACTGACACTTACAAAACACTAAACGCATAACTGCAGCGTTCGCAGAGTCAGACCTGATCCCTGCGATCGCTAACAGTTTTTTTGGAAGCTTTTTATTGAACTGGCAAGCACCAGCGGCCTAGTATACCCCGGTCGTAGTCAAACCAGCGCTGCAGTAACACTTGGTGACGTGGCGAGTCCCATAAGTGCAGTTCAAGCTGGTGAGGTGGCAAGCACAAGTAGTGTCCCGCTGCCACCAAAAAGACAAACACAGGCCCGTCGTGCCCATAGTGCCCTTCCTGCTGCATTCGCCAATCCTAATTGGGAACCCACCGCTTCTGCAGCACCCGTACTTCCCCCATTCACATCCCCAACCAAATGCAGTCGGCTGCATGAGAGGCATTTTTATGTGCTCCCGAGTACCCCTACCCAACGAACCCCCCCAAAAAGATGTTGTGTCTGCAGCAAGCGCGGATATAGGCGTGACACCCGCTATTATTGTCCCTCCTGTCCTGACAATCCTGGTCTTTGCATTGGTGAATGTTTTGAACGCTACCATACACTAGTTGAGTATTAGCGTAGGGTACAGCATTGCACAGACTAGGCACACTTTCACAGGGTCTCCCAAGATGCCATCGCATTTTGAGAGACCCGAACCTGGAACCGGTTACCGTTATAAAAGTTAGTTACAAAAAAAGTGTAAAAAAAAAAATATATATATATAAAATAAAAAAAAATAGTTGTCGTTTTATTGTTCTCTCTCTCTATTCTCTCTCTCTATTGTTCTGCTCTTTTTTTACTGTATTCTATTCTGCAGTGTTTTATTGTTATTGTTATTGTTATTGTTATTATGTTTTATCATGTTTGTTTTTCAGGTATGTAATTATTTATACTTTACTGTTTACTGTGCTTTATTGTTAACCATTTTTTTGTCTTCAGGTACGCCATTCACAACTTTGAGTGGTTATACCAGAATGATGCCTGCAGGTTTAGGTATCATCTTGGTATCATTCTTTTCAGCCAGCGGTCGGCTTTCATGTAAAAGCAATCCTAGCGGCTAATTAGCCTCTAGACTGCCTTTACAAGCCGTGGGAGGGAATGCCCCCCCCCCCCCACCGTCTTCCGTGTTTTTCTCTGGCTCTCCTGTCTCAACAGGGAACCTGAGAATGCAGCCGGTGATTCAGCCAGCTGACCATAGAGCTGATCAGAGACAAGAGTGGCTCCAAACATCTCTATGGCCTAAGAAACCGGAAGCTACGAGCATTTTATGACTTAGATTTCGCCGGATGTAAATAGCGCCATTGGGAAATTGGGGAAGCATTTTATCACACCGATCTTGGTGTGGTCAGATGCTTTGAAGGCAGAGGAGAGATCTAGGGTCTAATAGACCCCAATTTTTTCAAAAAAGAGTACCTGTCACTACCTATTGCTATCATAGGGGATATTTACATTCCCCGAGATAACAATAAAAATGATTTAAAAAAAAAAAAAATGAAAGGAACAGTTTAAAAATAAGATAAAAAAGCAAAAAAATAATAAAGAAAAAAAAAAAAAAAAAAAAAAGCACCCCTGTCGCCCCCTGCTCTTGCGCTAAGGCGAACGCAAGCGGCGGTCTGTCGTCAAACGTAAACAGCAATTGCACCATGCATGTGAGGTATCGCCGCGAAGGTCAGATCGAGGGCAGTAATTTTTGCAGTAGACCTCCTCTGCAAATCTAAAGTGGTAACCTGTAAAGGCTTTTAAAGGCTTTTAAAAATGTATTTATTTTGTTGCCACTGCACGTTTGTGCGCAATTGTAAAGCATGTCATGTTTGGTATCCATGTACTCGGTCTAAGATCATCTTTTTTATTTCATCAAACATTTGGGCAATATAGTGTGTTTTAGTGCATTAAAATTTAAAAAAGTGTGTTTTTTCCCCAAAAAATGCGTTTGAAAAATCGCTGCGCAAATACTGTGTGAAAAAAAAAAATGAAACACCCACCATTTTAATCTGTAGGGCATTTGCTTTAAAAAAATATATAATGTTTGGGGGTTCAAAGTAATTTTCTTGCAAAAAAAAAAAACTTTTTCATGTAAAAAATAAGTGTCAGAAAGGGCTTTGTCTTCAAGTGGTTAGAAGAGTGGGTGATGTGTGACATAAGCTTCTAAATGTTGTGCATAAAATGCCAGGACAGTTCAAAACCCCCCCCAAATGACCCCATTTTGGAAAGTAGACACCCCAAGCTATTTGCTGAGAGGCATGTCGAGTCCATGGAATATTTTATATTGCGACACAAGTTGCGGGAAAGAGACAAATTTTTTTTTTTTTTTTTTTGCACAAAGTTGTCACTAAATGATATATTGCTCAAACATGCCATGGGAATATGTGAAATTACACCCCAAAATACATTCTGCTGCTTCTCCTGAGTATGGGGATACCACATGTGTGAGACTTTTTGGGAGCCTAGCCGTGTACGGGACCCCGAAAACCAAGCACCGCCTTCAGGCTTTCTAAGGGCGTGAATTTTTGATTTCACTCTTCACTGCCTATCACAGTTTCGGAGGCCATGGAATGCCCAGGTGGCACAAAACCCCCCCAAATGACCCCATTTTGGAAAGTAGACACCCCAAGCTATTTGCTGAGAGGTATAGTGAGTATTTTGCAGACCTCGCTTTTTGTCACAAAGTTTTGAAATTTGAAAAAAGAAAAAAAAAAAAAGTTTTTTCTTGTCTTTCTTCATTTTCAAAAACAAATGAGAGCTGCAAAATACTCACCATGCCTCTCAGCAAATAGCTTGGGGTGTCTACTTTCCAAAATGGGGTCATTTGGGGGGGTTTTGTGCCACCTGGGCATTCCATGGCCTCCGAAACGGTGTTAGGCAGTGAAGAGTAAAATCAAAAATTCACGCCCTTAAAAACGCTGAAGGCGGTGATTGGTTTTCGGGGCCCCGTACGCGGCTAGGCTCCCAAAAAGTCCCACACATGTGGTATCCCTATACTCAGGAGAAGCAGCTAAATGTATTTTGGGGTGCAATTCCACATATGCCCATGGCCTGTGTGAGCAATATATCATTTAGTGACAACTTTGTGCAAAAAAAAAAAAAAAAAAAAAAAAAAGTGTCACTTTCCCGCAACTTGTGTCAAAATATAAAATATTCCATGGACTCAATATGCCTCTCAGCAAATAGCTTGGGGTGTCTACTTTCCAAAATGGGGTCATTTGGGGGGGGGGTTGTGCCACCTGGGCATTCCATGGCCTCCGAAACTGTGATAGGCAGTGAAGAGTGAAATCAAAAAGTTACACCCTTAGAAATCCTGAAGGCGGTGATTGGTTTTTGGGGTCCCATACGCGGCTAGGCTCCCAAAAAGTCCCACACATGTGGTATCCCCGTACTCAGGAGAAGTAGCTGAATATATTTTGGGGTGCAATTCCACATAGGCCCATGGCCTGTGTGAGCAATATATCATTTAGTGACAACTTTTTGTAAATATTTTTTTTTTTTTTTTTTTTTGTCATTATTCAATCACTTGGGACAAAAAAAATAAATATTCAATGGGTTCAACATGCCTATCAGCAATTTCCTTGGGGTGTCAACTTTCCAAAATGGGGTCATTTGGGGGGGTTTTGTACTGCCCTGCCATTTTAGCACCTCAAGAAATGACATAGGCAGTCATAAACTAAAAGCTGTGTAAATTCCAGAAAATGTACCCTAGTTTGTAGACGCTATAACTTTTGCGCAAACCAATAAATATACGCTTATTGACATTTTTTTTACCAAAGACATGTGGCCGAATACATTTTGGCCTAAATGTATGACTAAAATTGAGTTTATTGGATTTTTTTTATAACAAAAAGTAGAAAATATCATTTTTTTTCAAAATTTTCGGTCTTTTTCCGTTTATAGCGCAAAAAATAAAAACTGCAGAGGTGATCAAATTTCATCAAAAGAAAGCTCTATTTGTGGGAAGAAAAGGACGCAAATTTCGTTTGGGTACAGCATTGCATGACCGCGCAATTAGCAGTTAAAGCGACGCAGTGCCAAATTGGAAAAAGACCTCTGGTCCTTAGGCAGCATAATGGTCCGGGGCTCAAGTGGTTAACAGTACCCATCACTGGAAACACTAAAACTTAATCATCCGAGGAGTGTCCATATACGTTTGGCTATATAGTGTATTGTTTTGTATTCAGAACAAAATCTGATATTATTATTATATCTACCCCTTTGCCAAATTAAAGACACATGCATGTGATGAAGTGATCACGCTCTGACTCTTAGGTCAGAATGAAAAACTTCATCACATGCATGTGTCTTTAATTTGGCAAAGGGGTAGATATAATAATAATATCAGATTTTGTTCTGAATCCAAAACATTTTGGCGCCCAACGTGGGGTGCCAAAATGTTTTGGATTCAGAACAAAATCTGATATTATTATTATATCTACCCCTTTGCCAAATTAAAGACACATGCATGTGATGAAGTGATCACGCTCTGACTCTTAGCAATAATTTCAATAAACTTAACAATTAATCAAAGCTATTATTATATGTTGACGTTGTGTCTGCTCTTGGTGCGACTTCTTGGAAGAGGCAGAAAGCAACAGGAAGCTACAGTCTATTGATAACTCAGTGAGATTTGGCTTCAGACTGAAAAAGAGGAAGTAGCAGAGGAAGTAGCAAAATATCTGGAAAAGTCTTAAGGTTCTTAACTTTCAAACCTCTGATGCAATGTTCAGTTGAGATAGACATTTTAATATACCTCACCTGGTAACACCTTATTCACATCCATTACAGTATATTTGTGAAACAAGGTTTTTATACACATCCTAAAAGTAAAGCTAACCCTCCAAGCAGTCTATATACAATCAAGCATATATTTATGCCATTAATCATACTGTATAATGTTGCTTTTAGATTGATTTTCATTTTTTTCTGTGCAGCTCCCGAAGGCACTCCTAACGTGTGGCGGATCCTTGGGTCAGAGTATCCCAATGGGACCCAGGAAGTGACTATCTTCATAACGGTAGGGACCAGCCTTGTACCTAAATATAATTTTATTGTTTTAAGCATGTCCTTAGACCAGGGTGGGACGGGGGACGGGGGCACAAGGAGAATGGGGGGAGGGGATTTGTATTGGAAGGGGAAATGTGGGAGGCAGCAAGGGGTATTCCTCTAGGAGGGGAAATTAGGGGGCTAAGCGTGGTGATGATTTAGGGAGATTTGTTTTGGGAAAGGGGATGGGGGCAAGAAAATTTTTTGCTAGGAGGGAGGAATTGGGGGGATTTGTGCTGGGAGGTGGGGATTTGAAGTGGGGGGAGAAGATGTGTACTAGGAGGGAACATTTTTGGGGTAGAGGACTTGTGCTGGGAGGGGTGATTTTTTTTTTTGGGGGGGGGTGTATTTGAACTGGGGGGGATTTTGCAAAGATTTCACCAGGGGGGCAAATTTGTATTGGGAGGAGGGGGAATTTATTCTTAGGTGCTAAGCTTGCAGATTAGTGCTCAGTGTTTTTGTGGGGGGATTTTAGCTGACACTTAAGCTCATATTGCCTTTAAGCTCATATTGCTCATATTGCCTTTTGGGGGGCAGAGTTTGGAATGTTTGCTCTTGGCTCTAGATGACCTTGTCCCGGAACTGCCTCAGATTGAGGGATTCTGGAGTAGTGGGAGAGATCCATGAGTGGAGAAAAAGAAATGTTCGCTTGACTGTTTTGCTAATGCTGAGAGTCATGTACCTCTGGTGAGTGTGGGAGCACAGAGAAGGGGGTCATGGAATGTTCAGGAGAACAAGCATGGTTGTATTTATCTCTTGGTGGACTTTTTAAACCCTGAGCACTCTAAGGTACGCATTGGAGACAAATGGAGACTTAACTGATCACAATTTTTTGTCGAATACTTCAATTCTTATGATTTTTTATGATTTTTTAATAAATTTGCACAAATAGAATAGCGCCATAATTGTTGGTATTATTATGCAAACATTTCCTAGTGTTGTGGGGCATAGAAAAGGTTGGGAATCACTGATGTGGGAGGTTTTTATAAATCAACTTAAAAAAAACGGAGGAATGTGAGCCATTACCTCCCCATTTAGACTCTCGATATACAGAATATAACAGCATATTAGGCCAGTACTACACTCCATGAGATGTAATGCTGACATATTCGGTAGAAGTAGATGGTTGGATTCCAATCGAGCATGGCGTACCTGGGAGAAGAGGTTGAAAGGTTGGGGACTAATTGAACCCCAAGCCATCCATTCCTGCCCAGCACTTTCTCCTTTTGTTGTCCCTTGCCTCTCACCCCCATCACTTTTCACGAACGGGCTCTCACCACCAGGGCCGGTTCTACCACTAGGCAAACTAGGCAGCCGCCTAGGGCACACTGCTGCTTGGGGCGCAGCAGGGGGACTCTGGGGACCCTGATGTAAAGGCGAGCTATGGGGACCCTGATGTAAGGGCTAGCTATGGGGACCCTGATGTAAGGGGGGCTATGGGGACCCTGATCTAAGGGGGGCTATGGAATGCTAATGTAAGGGAAGACTTTGGAGGTCCTAATGAAAGGGGGGTCTATGTTGTAAGGGTGAACTCTGGGGACTCTTGGGACCCTGAAGCAAGGGGGGGACTTTGGGGACCATAATGAAAGGGGTGAAAAGTGGCAAGGCCCAGGGGGCCCAGGCCTAAAGCTGTGTAAGGGGCCCCAAAATTTCTGGTGGCTGCTCTGTTCCCCACACACTGCGCCGACGTTCCTCATACTGCTGCAGGATTGGATGATGTTAGCTGGAGACAAAGCCATCTCCTGCAAACTTCAGCCAATCCATGAAGAAGAGGTATCCAGGCAATGAGATGCCATGCAAGCCATGCTGCATGCAACAACCCTTCCTCCCAGCTCCACAGTCAGTTTGCACACGGAGCCAACAATGGCAAGGAGGGGAGAAAGCATTCCTGTACAAGCTGCATTTAGAGCCTTTATTTTTTATTTTTTGGGGGGGTGCAAGTAGCTGGGCTTGCTGGGCGCAAAACAGTCTAGCAACGGCCCTGCTCACCACCTTGCTCCTCCCATTTAGTTCTCTATTTTGGGAGCCAAGGGAGCAGAATATGTCGCCTTGGCCATACAGTAGTAGAATTTCAAATTTTTATACAATGTAATTAAATTACCGCTCATTTTTGACCGCAGTGGTGGGAAGGAGCAGAATGGAATTTTTTTTTCTCAAACAAATTTCCAACAGTTTATGTGTTTGTAGTTTGGGAAACTATATTTGTTCCAAAATCAAATACTAAAGGCCAACAAAATTTTGAAGAACTTTCAAACAACATTCGTCAAGTCATCGAACATAATGAGAATGTTCTTTCGGAAACCTACTAGTGTATGGCCAGCTTGCGGTGGCAGCCCGTCTTTTAAGGGCGCACAGGCGCCGCCTCCCCATCCATGCTTCTGGCCCCTTGCAGGACGCCGGATGCATGGCTTTTTTTTTAAAAGCAGCTGATTAGAGCCAGAGGCTCTAATGGGCTTTAAAATAGGCTTTAAAATAGGGTGGACTCAGGGCGCAGAGAATGCGAACTGAGCCCACCCAGGCGTGTTACAATAGCGAGTGAGTATTTGTTATTGTAACACTGATCCTCCTCCCAGCAAATCAGAAAGCAGGTCTTGAGACCCATCACCCCGATTGGCTGAAAGGACAGGTGATCCTATTGAACACCTAGGAGGAGGGGAGGGAGAAGCATGGCGGAAGCCGCCGTGATGGAAGAGAGGACACAGGAGCCACCGCCTGCTGCCTGCCACCTAGATGGGGTGAGTGCCAGACTGACCGTCAGACACCAAGTGAGGGGGAGGTGCCGCCCCCCCCCCCCCCCACAAAAAAGAAAACACCAGCCGTCACTGGTCTGCATGGAGAGATTTGTAAGGGGAAGGGGAAGTTTCGCTTTATTTTCTCCTCCCCCTCCTCAACCATATTTGGCACATTATCATTTTTTTGGGGGTGGGTACCTAGTTTTGAAAAACACTCCCACTTCAGCCCCCCTCTCCTTGCCCGCAACCTTCTGGGACACTTCACAGGTCCCAGAAGGTTGCTGGATCTTTCAGAGTGCAGCGCGGCTTGTGCTTGTGCAGTGGAAAGCTGGCTGTGAAGCTGCAAGGAGTCACAGCCGACAGTTAACATGCTTTAACCACTTCAGCCCCGGAAGGATTTACCCCCTTCCTGACCAGAGCACTTTTTGCGATTTGGCACTGCGTCGCTTTAACTGACAATTGCACGGTCGTGCGACGTTGCACCCAAACAAAATTGACGTCCTTTTTTTCTCACAAATAGAGCTTTCTTTTGGTGGTATTTGATCACCTGTACGGTTTTTATTATTTGCGCTATAAACAAAAAAAAAGCGACAATTTTGAAAAAAAAGCAATATTTTTTACTTTTTACTATAATAAATATCCCCCAAAAATATATAAAAAAAAACTATTTTTCTTTCTCAGTTTAGGTCGATATGTATTCTTCTACATATTTTTGGTAAAAAAAAAATCGCAATAAGCGTATATTGATTGGTTTGCGCAAAAGTTATAGTGTCTACAAAATAGGGGATAGATTTATAGCATTTTTATTATTAATTTTTTTTATTAGTAATGGCGGCGATCTGCAATTTTTATTGTGACTGCGACATTATGGCGGACACATCGGACACTTTTGACACCATTTTGGGACCATTGCCATTTATATAGCGATCAGTGCTATAAAAATGCACTGATTACTGTGTAAATGACACTGGCAGAGAAGGGGTTAAACACTAGGAGGCGATCAAGGGGTTAAGTGTGTCCTAGGGAGTGATTCTAACTGTGGGGGGGATGGGTTACCACTGACATGACAGCGATCACTGCTCCCGATGACAGGGAGCAGTAGATCCCTGTCATGTCACTAGGCAGAATGGGGAAATGCCTTGTTTTACATAGGTATCTCCCCGTTCTACCTCTCCACACCGCAATCACGGGCTGTCGGCTGACATCGAATTCCCAGGACCCGTGCGCCAGATAGGCGGCAAATTTAAAGGGACGTACAGGTACGCCCATTGGCCTGCCTGTGCCATTATGCCGACGTACATCTGTGTGCGGCGGTCGGCAAGCTGTTAATGAAGACCGATGAAGAGCTGCCTGGGGTCAGGACAGCGCTGGATCCCTGGACAGGTAAATGTCCTTTTTATTAAAGTGTTACTAAACCCACAACAGTAAAATCAGTCTGTATATGTAGTGAAGCATGCTTGTTATACTTTTTTCTTGGGAGAGTGCATGTGATCAACACAGAGCCAATCAGCACTGCCCAGACAGAGGGTCAGGGGTCCTGCAGCCTCATAGGACAGTCAGAGGAGAATGAAAACGCCTCTTACAAGCTTTAATCAGACACTGATAGAAGTCACAAGACTGCTGTATACTGCAGATGAGAAAAGTTATTTAGCAGTTTATATTTACTAAATGAATTGCATTTTCATGTTCTGTGTAATATGGGAAACCAGTTATAGTAAAATGCAGGGTCCGGGGTTTAGTAACACTTTAAAAGTCAGCAGCTACAGTATTTGTAGCTGCTGACTTTTTTCATTTTTTTTTCTTTCTAGGGTGAAGATCATCTGGCCATACACTAGTAAAATTTTGTCCGTAATTTTTCATTTCAAGAGCATCCTTTGATGTTCAGGAAATTATGTTAATTCCAAAAATCTAATTCTAAAAGCAAACACAACTTTGAAGAACTTTCAAATTACATTCATCAAGTCATCGAATGTACTAAGAATTTTCATACAAAAACATTCATACGAATATTCGTATGGACATTTGTTCAAAAATCTACTAGTGCATAGCCAGCTTTATTGTTCATTTATACAGTGCATCCGGGAAAGTATTCACAGTGCTTCACTTTTTCCACATTTTGGTATGTTACAGTCTAATTCCAAAATGGATTAAATTCATTATTTTCCTCAAAATTCTACAAACAATACCCCATAATGACAACGTGAAATATGTTTGTTTGAAATCTTCGCAATTAAAAAAAAAAAAAAAAAAAAAAATCCCATGTACATAAGTGTTCACAGCCTTTACCATGACACTCAGGTCCATCCTGTTTCCACTGATCATCCTTGAGATGTTTCTACATCTTGATTGGAGTCCACCTGTGGTAAATTCAGTTGATTGGACATGATTTGGAAAGGCACACACCTGTCTATATAAGGTCCCACAGGTAACAGTGTATGTCAGAGCACAAACCAAGCCATGAAGTCCAAGGAATTGTCTGTAGACCTCAGAGACATGATTGTATGGAGGCACAGATCTGGGGAAGGGTACAGAAAAATGTCTGCAGCATTGAAGGTCCCAATGAGCACAGTGGCCTCCATCATCTGAAATGGAAGACGTTTGGAACCACCAGGACTCTTCCTAGAGTGGGACGCCTGTCCAAACTGAGTGATCTGGGGAGAAGGACCATAGTCAGAGATGTGACCAAGAACCCGATGGTCACTCTGACAGAGCTCCAGAGTTTCTCTGTGGACAGAGGAGAACCTTCCAGAAGAACAACCATCTCTGCAGCACTCCACCAATCAGGCCTGTATGGTAGAGTGACCAAATGAAAGCCACTCCTCAGTAAAAGGCACATGACAGCCCTCCTGGAGTTTGCCAAAAAGGCACCTGAAGGACTCTCAGACCATGAGAAACAAAATTCTCTGGTCTGATGAAACAAAGATTGAACTCTTTGGCCTGAATGGCAAGCGTCATGTCTGGAGGAAACCAGGCACTGATCATCACCTGTCCAATACCATCAATACAGTGAAGCATGGTGGTGGCGGCATCATGCTGTGGGGATATTTTTCAGTGGCAGGAACTGGGAGACTAGTCAGGATCGAGGGAAAGATGAATGCAGCAATGTACAGAGACATCCTTGATGAAAACCTGCTCCAGAGCGCCCTGGACCTCAGACTGGGGTGAAGGTTTATCTTTAAACAGGACAACGACCCTAAGCACATAGCCAAGATAACAAAGGAGTGGATACGGGACAACTCTGAATGTCCTTGAGTGGCCCAGCCAGAGCCCAGACTTGAACCCGATTGAACATCTCTGGAGAGATCTGAAGATGGCTGTGCTCCGACGCTCCCCATTAAACCTGATGGAGCTTGAGAGGTCCTGCAAAGAAAAATGGGAGAAACTGCCCAAAAATAGGTGTCCCAAGCTTGTAGCATCATACTCAAAAATACTTGATGCTGTAATTGGTGCCAAAGGTGCACATGGGATTTTTTTCGTTTTTTATTTTTAATACATTTGCAAAGATTTCACACAAACTTCTTTCATGTTGTCATTATCGGGAATTGTTTGTAGAATTTTGAGGAAAATAATAAATGTAATCCATTTTGGAATTAGACTGTAACATAACAAAATGTGGAAAAAGTGAAGCGCTGTAAATACTTTTCGGACTCTATATTTTTAGTGCACAATATCATACTGCCATTCGTATATTGCTGTAGATGACAAGGCCTTTGTGTGATGCTGTAACACATGTTTAACCACCTGGCATCCGCGCTATAGCCAAATGACGGCTACAGCGCGGACCTACATTCCCGGGAGGACGTCATACAGGGCGCGCGCCGGGCGCGTTGTGATCACCGAGTCACTGAGAATCGGCTGATCACCGGTCCCGGCCCCTTACCATG
Source organism: Aquarana catesbeiana (assembly GCF_042186555.1). Lineage (NCBI taxonomy): Eukaryota > Metazoa > Chordata > Amphibia > Anura > Ranidae > Aquarana > Aquarana catesbeiana. Next base: position 323,924,181 of record NC_133330.1, on the reverse strand, counting down.
TGATCAGCTGTCAGCCAATGACAGCTGATCACATGATGTAAACAAAAGATCGGTAATCGTTTTTTTTTTTACTCACGCTGACAGCGCGAGTAGAAAAAAAAGCCGATCACCGGATCGGATGTGAGGGACATCGGTCCCCAAGTGGAAGAGGCACATCTGCCTCATCAGTGCCCAATAAAAGTGCCACCTAATAGTGCCCACAGTGCCACCTAATAGTGCCCACAGTGCCACCTAACAGTGCCCACAGTGCCACCTAACAGTGCCCACAGTGCCACCTAACAGTGCCCACAAGTGCCACCTATCAGTGCCCACAAGTACCACCTATCAATGCCCACCTGTAGTGCCAATCAGTGCCACCTGCCAGTGCTGCCCATCACTGCCACCCATCAGTGCCCATCACTGCCACCCATCAGTGCCCATCACTGCCGCCTATCAGTGCCCATCACTGCCGCCTCATCAGCGTACATCAATGAAGGAGAAAAATTACCCGTTTAAAATGTTTTAAAACAAAATATAAAAAAATAAACTTTTTTTTTAAAAAAAAATCAGTTTTTTACATTTTTTTAATAAAAAGTAAAAACCGCAGAGGTGATCAAATACCACCAAAAGAAAGCTCTATTTGTGGTGAAAAAATGATAAAAATTTCATTTGGGTACAGTGTTGTATGACCGCGCAATTGTCATTCAAAGTGCGTCAGCGCCGAAAGCTGAAAATTGGTCTGGATAGGAGGGGGGTTTAAGTGCCCAGTAAGCAAGTGGTCAAAACTATGGAAATGATTATAGATAATGTTTGGAATAAAAAACAAACAAAAAAAAAAAACTACCATAGCCTGAAAGGCCTGTGTACAGATCTTACATCCTTAGAAATATTTTCTTCCATTGCTGTGTAAATGAATTGGTCGTATTGCTGTCTGTTGTCACTGATTTAATTCTATGCTATTACAGAAAGATATTGAGGAAATTCCACAAAGAACAATCTTGGGATATAAAGTATTTTATTTGGATAAAGAAAATAGAGCCACTCTCAGGACTTGTTCGGTGTCCGAGGTAGAGTGTGTCACACTGGTCCCAAAAGGGGTCAAGATGTTATTGGTCTCTGCCTTCAATCGCTATGGGATCTCCCCCAGAAGTAATGTATACACCAAGGAAGAATCTGGTAAGAAGGCTGATAATTTACTAAAGAATATTAGATTGTATCTAAACCCAACACCAAAAATGTAATATATTGCACATTACTAGTCTTTGATATAGTCGCTGGATTCGTTTTTAGACATGTGCAATTCGTTTAGTTCCGAATTAATTTTTTAACGAATTTTGACAAATTCATTAATTCCGAAAATTCTGAATTTTTTAATTTCTGAAATTTCGAATTGCCAAAATTTCAAATTGCCAAAATTTGAAAATCTGAAAATTCAAAAGAATGAAAATCTGAAAATTCTAAAGAATGAAAATCTGAAAACCCAGAAATCTGAAATAATAACCAATTAATAACTATTAAATTATAGGTATTAGAATTTTCTTTCAAATTTGGCTGTTAGTGAACGAAACAAGTACGAATTTATCCGAAGTTACGAATTATCTGAAATAACGAATGCCGTATCTAAACGAATGGAACGTAACGATCTAATAATAAAACAATAATAATAATAAAACCTTTTTATTATTGTTTTATTATTAGATCGTTACGTTCCATTCGTTTAGATACGGCATTCGTTATTTCAGATAATTCGTAACTTCGGATAAATTCATATTCGTTACGTTCACTAACAGCCAAATTTGAAAGGAAATTCCAATACCTATAATTTAATATTTATTATTAGTTAGTTATTTCAGATTTTCGAATTTTCAGATTTTCATTCTTATTTTGGGATTTTCAAATTTCCACATGTTTGAATTTTCAAATGTATGAAATTTCGAATTTCCGAAATGTTCTAATTTTCGAATTTCCAAATTTCCAAAATTTGAAAATTCCGATACTCGGAAATTCTGAAATTCTAAATGTTGTGTTGTTTTAAAGCTTTTACTGCAACGAATTTCTTGGTTTGCTGCTGCTCTCTTCTTGATTTGTATACTTTATTGATGTTGTTATGATTATTTTCCTTATTACAATTATTATTATTATTAACATGCTGTTACTGATTCCACTGTTTTAGATTTACCTCAACCGGGCAATCTGACTGCTACAACTTGGCCAATCCATGTTCAGTGGCAGAGTCCACCCAGCAGAGGGCACTCCCTGCTCTGGTATGTTCTCCAGTGGAATCCTGACAATTGTGATGGGAAACACAGAAACGTGTCATGGCAGAAGCTTTCGAAGGACAGAACACATTTTTCGTTAAATGGTAATTATTTGTTTCATTTGTGTTTCCTCTGTATCATTTGTATTCATTTATTTTTCTTCCTAACCATGGCACATTTGGTTGGCTTATTGTGCCACCTAGTGGAGGGATCAAATACAGACACCTTTTCTTTTTCAGTAGTTGAGTTCCGTACTGTACTTTTTTTTTTTTTTTAAATAACAAACATATCATACTTACCTCCACTGTGCAGCTCATTTTGCACAGAGTGGCCCCAAACCTCGTCTTCTGGGGTCCCCCGGCAGCTCTCGTGGCTCCTCCCCACATCAGATAACCCCCTAGGAGAAGCGCTCTCCCGAGGGGGTTACCTTGCGAGCGCAGTCCCGAGTCCAGCATTCGGCGTCCATAGCCGCCAAATGTATGCCCCGCCCCCGGCTCCCGCGTCATTGGATTTGATTGACAGCAGCGGGAGCCAATGGCTGCGCTGCTATCAATCTATCCAATCAAGAGCCGAGAACCCCAGGCAGAGAGACAACGCATCCCCCGCCGAGTCAAGTTCCAGGGTTCAGGTAAGTAAAACGGGGGGGGGCAGGGGGGCCGGTCACTGTCAAGTGTTTTTTACCCCTTAATGCATAGGATGCATTAGGGTGAAAAGACACGAAAGTTTACAACCCCTTTAAGGCAGGGTTCACACTGGTCCGCATACCTCCCAACATTTTGAGATAGCAATGAGGGACACCTACTAGCGAATGTAGGTAGGCATAGGACACGCCCCTTGCCACACCCCCTTAAAGAAGAATTAACACAAAAAAAAGATTAATTAAATCCACAAAGGCTTTTTTTTTACCACTACTATTCCTTTATATTGGCTTTAACAATTTACAAATGCAGCAATTTAGAAATTAGATGAAAGGTTTAGCACTAGGAACACTTTTTGAAAGATAAAAAGTACATTTTATATACAACTATATAGATCAGACCAAAATGAGGGACAAATGAGGAGGAATGAGGGACAGAGGGACATTGCTCCAAATCAGGGACAGTTGGGAGGGATGCTGGTGCGCTGTGCGGGAGTGCATGTGATTAACACCGCACTGCAGTGCAAATCACATGCAATGTCTGTGCGATGCAAATTCAGCCATACAGATTGTATGGCTGAATACGCATCGCATTCGGATCAAAGGACCAATTTTTTTTTGTTCCGCACCAGAATCGGATCGCATGGGTGTTCACACCCATGCGATCCGATTCATGTCCGAACTGACAGTTCGCACTGCGATATGTGAACCGATCTGGGGGGTGTCATTAACTTAGTATTGACACCCGCAGGGGTTCGCATATGGCAATGCGAACTGCCTGTGAGTCAGGTGCGATACCGGAACCTGTCCTGGATTTGCACGGGTTCTCGCATTGCACCAGTGTGAACCGAGCCTAACCGGTTCACAACCACCCACACATACATTTACTGCGGCAGGGCAGCCGCTCTGCACAGAATCACTTACCTGCAGTTCCGGGTCTGGGGCATGCATGCAAGCTGCCGACGGCCTGTTCCCGCTGTGATTGGACACAGCGGAAGCCAATCAGCGGGTCCGGCGGACTTTGGGGGAGAAGTAGAACAGCGGTCTGCCTATGTAAACAAGGCAGATCGCTGTTTCTCAGTAGGGAAGGTAGTGATCCTGTGTTTCCCACATCTGTGGCTTTTTAAATTGCAATTAGTGTATAAATTGTCAATGAGTTTGTTAGCTCTCACATGAATGCACTAAGCAGGCTATATACTGAGCCACGGGGAGCAGAAAAGAACTGTCAAAAGACCTGCATAACAAGGTAATAGAACTTTATAAAGATGGAAAAGGATATAAAAAAATATCTAAAACATTAAAATGAATGTAAACCCTTCACCCAGTGAAGTGAACAGCGTCAGATGATACACAGGGATGAAACAAATATCCCTACATAAGTTTACATGTATATCTGCTGTCTTCAGCTTTATATATTCATTACAACGTTCAGATTGTGTTAGATTTTCTCCTCCTGTTCAGAACTGAGTGTGAAGTCTGGGCATACAGCCAAGACAGCTAATTGGAGGAAAGGCACACACCCCCTCTCCTCATTGGCAAAGGAAGGAAGGAATGTGCAGAGCTGTGCTCTGACAAGTCAAGCTGTCTGCTAATCTATTTATAGCAACCTCTCAGGACACAAATTTCATGCTGCTTTTATCGGAGAACTTGTCAGAAGTTATCGGGCTGATAACAGAGTTAGGGAGAAAGCCAGGGGACATAGTGCTTTGAAGAGAGATAAGAAAACACTACAGATGTATGTGCCTAGCTCAAATTTCATGAATCAACTTTAAATTTGCCAATCAGTACTGTTCAATCACTTATTAAGAAGTGGAAAATTTGGGGATCTGTTGATGCCAAACCAAGGTCAGGTATACCAAGAAAAATTGCAGCCACAACTGCCGGAGGAATTGTTTGGGATACAAAGAAACCCCCCCCCCCCCCATGTGACATCCCAAGAAATACAATCTGCTCTGGAAAAAGATGGTGTGGTTGTTTTTAAAGTTGGTTCTAAAGCCTAACCATGTTTTCTTCCTTGCATTAAGGTAAAAAATGTTAGGCATCAGCTCCCCCCCCCCCTTTTACTTACCTGAGCCCTCATTCGTTCCAGCGCTATGTACGTCTGCAGCTCTTCTCTCCCCTCACTTACGGGTCTCGCTGGCTTTGCTGGGCAACCGGGAGCCATTGGCCATTGTCAATCAAAGCCAGGGATGAGGAAGCCGAGTCCCATTGTCTTTGTAAATGGACGCAGCAGAGGCGCTCAGGAGCTCGCACGCACGAGTGCCCCCATGGGAAGCGGCTTTCCATGGGGGGGGGGGGGGCACTGGACAGAGAGAAAGGGCCAGGCGTGCCGGCGGTGGACCCGAGAAGAGGAGGTTTGGGGCCACTCTGTGCAATTCCATTACACAGAGCAGGTAAATATAGACATGTTTGTTATTAAAAAAAAATTTTAAAAAATAAAAAAATAATCCCCCAAATGGCCCTGATGAAAAGTTTACATACCCAGAAAAGAACTGTCATAAAAACCTGCATAACAAGGTATTGGAATGGTCCAGAATATAAAGAAATACCCACAGATAACCTGAGTAGAAATACAGGCTGCTCTGGAAAAAGTCGATGTGGTTGTTTATTTTTTGTTTCAAGGTGTTGTCGGGCTTATTGTAACCGGGCTTTTTTGTGGTATTGGCGCAGTAAAGACTTCTTTCTGGCAACTCGTCCGTGCAGATCATTTTTTTTTTTCAAGCATGGTTGTATTTATTGCGCTTCTCAAAAACAACCACATCATCTTTTTTCAGAGCAGCCTTTCTCCCGAGGTTACCTGTGTGTTTTACTTTATATCCTGAACCATTCCAATACCTTGTTACGCAGGTTTTTATGACGGTTCTTTTCTGGGTATGTAAACTTTTCATCAGGGCCATTTGGGGAATTATTTTTTTAAATTTAAAAAAAAATTTTTTTTTAATAACAAAAATGTCTATATTTACCTGCTCTGTGTAATGGAATTGCAATACCTTGTTACGCAGGTTTTTATGACAGTTCTTTTCTGGGTATGTAAACTTTTCATCAGGGCCATTTGGGGGATTATTTTTTAATTTTTTTTTTAATAACAAACATGTCTATATTTACCTGCTCTGTGTAATGGAATTGCAATACCTTGATACGCAGGTTTTTATGACAGTTCTTTTCTGCTCCCCCATGACCCAGTATTCAAGCCTGCTCAGTGCATCCATATGGAAGCTAACAAACTCATTGAAAATTTATACACAGACACTAATTGCAATTTAAAAAGCCAAAGATGTGGGAAATTAACCTTTCAATTGCCTTTTTAACCTGTGTGTGCCACCTTCTGTGTCTGTACCAAGGCCAAACAGTCCAGGGTATGTAAACTTTTCATCAGCGCATTTTGGGGGATTTCTGTTATCATTATGATTTAAAAAGGAGCCAAACAACTATGATAATAAAGGGCTTCATATGATCACTATTCTTAAGTAAAAGAGTTTTTCAGTCACAACACCCTTTAACGTACGCAAAATCTCCAGGCACCCTAGATAAATTGTACCTTGTTTATTTTTTTTCTTCAAGATTTAGTGGTCCTTTATTTTAAGGTAAATGTTAATGGATATGTCCTGATTGTTTTATTATCATTGGAAAATTTGCCCAAAATAACTATATACTTTAGGCGATTACCACAATCCACTACCTGACACGCACATACCTCCCAACTTTTTGAGATGGGAATGAGGGACAGCTATCAGCAAAATTATGTAGGCATGGGACACACCCCCTGCCACGCCCCCTTAAAGGAGAATAACACACAAAAAAAAGATTAGTTAAACCCAACAGTATTTATTTTTTTTACCACTACTATTCCTTTATACTGGCTTTTGAAATTTACAAATGCAGAAATTTGGAAATTGGATGAAAGGTTTAGCGCTGGAAAACGCTTTTTGAAAGAGAACAAGTATATTTTATATACAACTATATAGATCAGACCAAAATGAGGGACGAATGAGGGACAGAGGGGCATTGCTCCAAATCAGAGACAGTTGGGAGCTATTCATGCATGAGGATACCAATGTGATGCATTATTTGTTGTCTCTCTACCCGTAGTAGTATCACATCTTTTTTGGATGGTGGCCTTTTTTTTGTGGACTTATATTTAGGAGGACTTTTTCTCTTTATGATTTTTTCAGTGTCACTGAGTGCCGCACTTACAGTATTTATGTCAATCACACTTATGCAGCAACATGATTGTGTTTGATTATTTCACTTCCTTTCAGATACAATCTCAGCGGACCAACGTGTGACCATATTGCTGTACGCTGTATACAGCTCTGGGGTTAGTCGGCCCAGCACAGTGGAGTTCAGTGAGTTTTTCGTCTTTTTATATCTGTCTTTTCATATCTGTGGGCTTTATTTACCAAGTAACCTAACATGACTCCTAGACAGGGGCGTTGCTAGTTCTACAAAAGATCTGGGGCTAGAGCCCATAGCAGCATAGTAAAGAAAGTAAAGAAAGTCATACGCTTTGGGGGGGGATACACATGTATATACAGTAATATACATGTGTGTGTATATATATATATCCCCAGAGAGCCCCCCACTTACATCAGGGTCCCCAGAGAGCCCCCCTTATATCAGGTTCCCCAGAGGGCCCCCCAACTACATCAGGTTTCCCAGAGAGCCTCCCCCTTTCATCAGGGTACCCAGAGGGCCCCCCAATTACATCAGGGTTCCCAGAGAGCCCCCCTTAAATTAGGGTCCCCAGAGAGCCTCTCCCTTGCATCAGGGTCCCCAGAGAGCCTCCCCTCCCTTTGGGGACCCCTGCAGAGACTCGGGGCTATTGGCCCCAGATTCGGGACTATAGCCCCAAAAGCCACCCCCTAGCGACGCCCCTCCTCCTAGAGACGATTTAGATCCTTCCTGTGATTATCTATTCTGCACTGCTGATTGTAGTTACAGCATGGATGTTATAGGGAGCTTACATACTTTTTACTTTATAATGTCTTGATGTACCGATTTGCAATATCCAGTGCATCCATATAGTGCTCTTTTATGTCTTTTGACCCCCCCCCCCCGTCATAGAAAGATCTAATATACTGTGCCTCCATATACTGCTGTATAATATCATGTGCTTACTTATAGTGCCTCCATTTACTACTTTGTAATATCCTGTGCCTCCATATAGACATCTCTAATATTCTGTGCCTCCATATTCTGCTCTATAATATCATGCACTTCCTTATAGTGCTCTATAATGTCTTGTGCCCCTTATACCTCTCTGTATTATCCCGTGCCACGATACTTTACGCAACAAAATACCTTGTGGCCCACATACTGTCCTTTATTATTCAATGCCTTCATACACTATATTGCCAAAAGTATTGGGACGCCTGCCTTTACCCACACATGAACTTTAATGGCCTCCCAGTCTTAGTCCGTAGGGTTCTATATTGAGTTGGCCCCCCCTTTGCAGCTATAACAGCTTCAACTCTTCTGGGAAGGCTGTCTACAAGGTTTAGGAGGGTGTCTATGGGAATGTTTGGCCATTCTTCCAGAAGCATATTTGTGAGGTCAGGCACTGATGTTGGACGAGAAGGCCTGGCTCGCAGCCTCTGTTCTAATTCATCCCAAATGTTTTCTGTCGGGTTGAGGTCAGGCCAGTCAAGTTCCTCCACCTCAGACTCGCTCATCTACACTATATAGCCAAAAGTATTGGACCACTCCTCCAAATGATTTGGTGGAGGGGGGATTATAGTGTGGGGGATGTTTTTCAGGGGTTGGGCTTGGCCCCTTAGTTTCAGTGAAGGGAACTCTTTGGGGCAGGGGTAGGCAACCTACATGACTGCACACCAGTGCACAAAGCAAGGTCCATAAAGACATGGCTGAACAAGTTTGGGGTGGAGGAACTTGACTGGCCTGTACAAAGTCCTGACCTCAACCGAAAGAACACCTTTGGGATGAATTAGAGCGGAGACTGCGAGCCAGGCCTTCTCGTCCAACATCAGTGCCCATAGTTGCCAACATTGTAAAAAAAAATTTAGGGACAATTTTTTGGCTGTAGGCAGAGTGTTGTTATAATTAGGGGGCGGGGCATGCATTTGTAGGCGTGGCATAGGAAAAAATAAAAATGTGGCATGCTTTGCGCGTCGCAGCGAAAAATGGGCATGGTTTAGCAAAATAGTGGGCGTGGTTTAAATGGGTGTGGCTCAAAAGGGTGTGGTTATAGTCTGAGATAAATGAGGGATGGAGAGGGAAAGGGGAAGAGGGATGGAGGGACAGCAGCCCCAGATCCTACACAAAAAGAAATATGTGTATTCTAGAAAGTTTAACAATCAGCAGATAAAGATACTCCAAACACCTGGTGTTAGCGCTTTAATCATCCCGGCACCATGGTTGTTATGGGGTCAGGATGATTGAAGTGCATTATTTCTATTATTACATTGTAATATAAAATGAAATCATTCAACTCACCATAATGCCGAATCAGTGGGATCCCTGAACGTGTCACCTGCCACGTCGCTTGCCACCAGCAGAGTCCGTCCTTGCATCAGGTGCCCCAGCAGAGCCCCCCCTTGCATCAGGTGCCCCCAGCGCAGTCCCCCCTTGCATCAGGTGCCCCCAGCGCAGTCCCCCCTTGCATCGGGTGCCCCCAGCGGAGTCCCCCCTTGCATCGGGTGCCCCCAGCGGAGTCCCCCCTTGCATCGGGTGCCCCCAGCGGAGTCCCCCCTTGCATCGGGTGCCCCCAGCGGAGTCCCCCCTTGCATCGGGTGCCCCCAGCAGAGCCCCCCCTTGCATCGGGTGCCCCCAGCGGAGTCCCCCCTTGCATCGGGTGCCCCCAGCGGAGTCCCCCCTTGCATCGGGTGCCCCCAGCGGAGTCCCCCCTTGCATCGGGTGCCCCCAGCGGAGTCCCCCCTTGCATCGGGTGCCCCCAGCGGAGTCCCCCCTTGCATCGGGTGCCCCCAGCGGAGTCCCCCCTTGCATCGGGTGCCCCCAGCGGAGTCCCCCCTTGCACCTGGTGCCCCCAGCAGAGTCCCCCCTTGCACCGGGTGCCCCCAACAGAGTCCCTCCTTGCACCAGTGTCCCAGGCAGAGCCATAGTTACCCCCTCCCCTTGTACATAGTTACCCCTCTCCCCCTAGTTATCCCCTGTACATATTGCATAGTTACCCCCCCTGTGCATAGTTAACCCCCCTCCTGTACATAGTTACTACCCTCCCCCCTGTACATAGTTACTACCCTCCCCCCTGTACATTAGTCACATCGCTGCTTGTGCTTTACAAGAGGCACAAAAGAGAGCAGAAGAAACTCCGCGAGCGCCCGGCGCCATGTGTTCAGTGGAGAGGGGAGGGGCCGATCCATGCAGTTAAACTCGGCTTCAGTATTGTGAAGAGAGAAGCTGATTCATTGGCTGCACGGATCGAGCCCTCTCTACTGAACACAAGGGAAACGATCTAGCGGCGGCCATTTTGTTGGAGCCAGCTGCTGCAAAAGCAAACATTCCCGATTTCCCTGAACAAAAAAGGCTAAATCCCAAATCAGGACGGCCTCCGATCGGGACGAGGGTCCCAAAATCGGGATTGTCTCGGGAAAATCGGGACTGTTGGCAACTATGAGTGCCTGACCTCACAAATGCGCTTCCGAAAGAATGGTCAAACATTCCCATAGACACACTCCTAAACCTTGTGGACAGCCCTCCCAGAAGAGTTGAAGCTGTTCTAGCTGTAAAGGGTGAGCCAACGCAATATTGAACCCTATGGACTGGGGCAGGCGTCCCAGTACTTTTGGTAATATAAATGATCAAAAATAACAATTATGAAGTGCAAAAACTGCAATATGAAACATCAAATAAGATGAAATAATAAACAGACAACTTTTCAAGTTGTAAAGTGCAAAAGATATATATATATATCCACAAAGGTGTGTGTGTAAAAAAAGCAGGCGTACCAATACTTTTGGTAATATAGTGTATATTTGTCTGCCCTATGCTGTTTTTACATATCCTGATCTGTTATATACTAGATCTCCATATAGTGCTCTGAAATAATGCCTCCATGTACCATTATGCAATATCCTATGCCACTATATATTTTACTATCCAATACGACTCAATATAGAGCCTGTTTTTCTCCTCTGCCTCCATATTGCACTCTGTCCTATCCTGTGCCTCCATATACTGTTCTGATCCCTTTCCTCCATTATTTTATATCCTGTGCTTCCGTATACGCCTCTATATAGCACTCAGCAATATCATATGGAATACTATGCACATAACAGTTTACTTTTACATCACCATTTATTTTACAAGCAGAACCTGAAAGTGGACCAGATTATATAACCATAGAGAAGATTTTACCAAACACACTATTAATCAAGTGGATGGAGGTTCCTGTGTGTAAGCGGCGAGGATTTATCACTACATACACGCTGAATGTGACAGAAAGGTCAAGCAGTGTACAGTATACATACAGTAAGTAGATTATCAGAGTGTCAGAATAATTGCACAATAATCAATGTATGTTCCCCCCCCCCTCCCCCCCCCCCCAGCGGAACTTCAGTAATTTTTTTCATCTTTCCATTTATTAAATCTTCTGCCCTTGTTGTTGTTTTAACTTTGGATAAACTTAACTTAGGCTTATGCTTAGGCTTATGAGCTTAGGCTTATGACATCATGTACAGCTCTCTCTCTCTTGTGAGAGTTGGCCAGGAAGGGAGGGGTGATGACTCATAAGAGGGCCAATGAAAGCTGCAGGGCTGGAGGTGTGTGTCTGTGTAAATCCAGGAAGTGAACAGGCAACAGCTTCAGCTGCCCACAGTTTAAAATGGTTGCAGCCAGACTCAGTGGAGGGAGATTTCTGCAGCATATTTGGCAAGTACAGAATCACAGTATATATAAAATAATATGCAAAGTGGTTGGAGGGAAGCTTCAGAATGACAAAAATGTTTTTATTACAAATTATGTGAGCAGACTGCAGTTGCGCTTTCAAAGCTGAAATCCAGGAATTCAGACACTTTTTAAAATCTGCCGGCATAAAATTAGTCCAATGAGGTGCATGTCACCATGTGGACTTATCTCTTCTATTTGCATCTGCCACTTTTACGGAGCTCCGGGAGAACAGCTATCACTACACTCCCGGAGCTGTGACAGGAGAGACGCTGTATTCTCACACACAGCAGTTCTGCCCTCTCTTCCCCCTCTGCTGTACAAGCTATTGGGCTCTGAGCACAGGTATATCTTGTTCCTATTGTATTGCAGGTCAGCGGAAAAGCGCCTCTAAGTACAGTATTGGTAAACCATTTAATGATAAGTCAAAAGTGAAACTACTCACAAAGGGAGCATAAATACAAGCATGATAGTAATCCTGCAGCAAAAACCGGGGGTGGTTTTCTCCTAAACGTCTGTCTCTGAAGTACAGCTGACTGCTCGTGTGGGTTGATTCCAGCATTCGCAGCCTATGAGAACAGCAGGGGACACAGAGGTGATCGGAGATGACGTCACTTCCGGGTGCAGGGTGAGAGGAGGCGTGCAGGGTCAGAGGAGGTGGCTTCGCGTTCGGAGCACGCTTGCTCCTTCCTCGGGCCACTGGCCTGCATGGCCAGACCTAAACCGTGTAGCTCTCCCCCATTTTGTGTGAGTAAGCTCCAGGTTGGCATTGTGTCCACTGTAGTATTTACAGTGGCAAAGAGGAGTAGCTTGGCTAAAGAGGGATTACTTTGATGCAGTTGGCCAGCTCAGACATGTATTGCAATATATGTGAAAACTAAATATCCCTATTTTTGTATTGCAAAGTTTGCTTGAAAGGGTATAGCGGTGTGCAGTGGGTTCATCCAGTGTTTTCAGTGTTATGTGGTCACACCCTTTTAGCACCTGGTAGATTATATGCATAGAAGCTATTGGGACAGGTATATCTTGTTTCTCTTCCCCTCTGCTGTGCACTCACTGAATCCTTTGTATTTTGTGAATAAGTAATATAATACAAAGCATTTTTGTGCTTGGGCAGGAGGAGTGTAGGGGATAGGAAGTGAAAGCTATGCCACGGGTTAGAAGTGATCAGGACGATTCTGTACCTTCTGTAAATAACTACTGATTTTTTGAGTAAATTATTAAATTGCTGTTTTATTTGGTACTGGTATGAGTGTAGCATTCTGTAAAATGACCACAAGATGGCAGTGTGGAAAGTATTATAGAACCTGAATTAAAATAATGATTCTTTTCATTAGAAACAGGGAAAAGTGACGGCAGAAAAAAAAGATCAAGTAGTCCATCGAGTCTGCCCGTTTTTTCGCTAACTTTTTTTGTCTGAGTGTAGATCCACACTATATTGTCAATAGTATTGGGACACCTGCAGGGCAGGACTTAGGGTGGTGGGGGCCCATGGGCTTGAGTCACTTTCGGGCCCTACCCTTCTATACATATGCACAGCTCTATAAAACAGAAATAGAAAAGGACAAGGTGCGCCAGACTCAGTGCAGTATTAAAGAACTTCTGTTTAATTGGACAAGACAAAACAGCCAAATGGCTACTCACAAAAGTAGATAATATATAAGCATATAAGTGGGGGATACTGTGGTGGTATTCGTCCTGGGTCCACGATTAATAAAAGCAATAAAAATGGATAAAATGATAATTACCGTATTTATCGGCGTATAACACGCACCCCAAGTTTAGGAGGGAATTTTAAGGAAAAAAACTTTTAGGAGGGAAGTTTAAGGAAAAAAAAACTTACATTTAAATGCCCATCAATGCAGCCTTATCAGTGTCATTGCAGCCTTGCTCCAGTGTCATTGCTGCCTTGTCATTGCAGCCTTTCAGTTTAAAAATGGTGCCGCAGAGATACAGAGCCGCATGTCCTGTGTATCTCGGCGGCTTTCGGCGGCTCTTGGCAGCTTTTGGACGCTCTCGGCGGCTTTCGAAATGGGCGGGGCCCGCGGTGCCCCCTATTGGCCAGGGGCCCATGGGCTTGCTCCCAGTCAAGCCCTATGGTAAGTCCGGCCCTGGCACCTGCCTTTACACACACATGAACTTTAATGGCATCCCAGTCTTAGTCCGTAGGGTTCAATATTGAGTTGGCCCACCCTTTGCAGCTATACCAGCTTCAACTCTTCTGGGAAGACTGTCCACAAGGTTTAGGAGTGTGTCTATGGGAATGTTTGACCATTCTTCTAGAAGGGCATTTGTGAGATCAGGCACTGATGTTGGACGAGAAGGCCTGGCTCCCAAACTCGCTCATCCATGTCTTTATGGACCTTGCTTGCATTGAGTTTGGCTTCAATATATTAGTGTATCTAAATCTGCTAGTATCTAACACCTCCCCCCCCCCCCGACTTACAATGCTGCTGTCTAAAGGTGTCTCTGTTGCTGTTATCCAGAGTTGCAGGGCCATCTTTAATATCGAGTGGACCCTGGGCAAACATTTTCTTGGGCCCTTCCGAATCCACTTGTCAACTATTTGCGGACAGTGTGGGCTCAAGGGGCAGCTGCTTTGGGCCCCACAATAGTGACTGGGCCCAGGGCAGCTGCCCCTTTTGCCCTGCGTTAAAGACAGGCCTGAAGAGTGGGGCACTCTAATACAGGAGTGTTCACACTAATGTGTTTTTTTTGGTGCATTTTGCAGTTTGCAGAAGCATATTACAGTCCATTAAAGATGGTTTCCTATGGGGCACATTCACATCTATACATTTTTCAGCCTCTGCATTTTTGAAAAGGGTCAGGGACTTTTTTCCCGCAGCAGATTGTGTTTTCCATGTAATAGACATGCATTTTGCGTTTTTTTTTTTTTTTCTTCTCCTTAACAAGCTGCGAATAGCTGGTTGTTCAGGAGCCGGTGGCTGTCTGCTCTCTAACAAATGGCAATTCACAGTTTAAGGAGAGAAAACAAAACCCCACAAAATGCAAAACGAATGAAAAATCCATGCAAGTGTTTTTAAAAATGCATAATGCACCGCAAAATGTGCCGGAAAACCACATCAACCGCAACCTGGCCTTACTGTGTGTTACTGGCTAGATCACCAGTTGAAAACAGAGGGGAAAAAAAACAAATGCAGTCACCACATCTAATGATTTTCGGTTATGGGTTAAATATCACTTTGATGATTCACTTATACAGGCAGAGTCCCCGAGTTACAAACACCCGAGTTACGAACGACCTCAAATGCCGGCCACTTGTGCTCCACGGTGGTCTTGAATACCTTCGGACACATCCCATACTGCAGTACTACATGTACTGCATGGCCAGAAGAGCCCCAGATAACATAACAAGCGCCTGGAACATCCCACATCCATGCACAGGCGGATGTTACACTTACGAATGCAGTGTTCTGACCGGAAGTTACACTTATGAACAACTTCGACTTACCAACAAACCTACAGTCCCTATTGTGTTCGTACTCAGGGACTTCCTGTAATTCCCCCCATCTACCTTGGTAAAAACTCCCTCTAGTGAGCATTTTGTAAATTGCTAAATATCTCTTATGTAAGCTCTCATTATTTATTGTATTTTATAAATACATCGTTTAACATTTTTTTCAAATATATCGCTTCAATATTTTGTATTGCTTGTAGCCCTGATGAAGAGGGATTTTTGGTCCCTGAAATGTGTTGGCGGCTTTTTGTCTTCTGATGTCATTTATGGATTTACTAAAACATATATGAAGACTGTATGGCGCTCCTTCTGGTTCAGACACACATAGACTTCGCAATTTGGGAGACCCCTCTGTCTGTTTGTTTAGAGCCACTGAATTCAAGCTACCTGGCTTTACTAAGAAATTATTAACCTATTATTTGGGGATTTGTATCCAGCACCTCACTGCTTTAGGATTTCTGAACTATCAGTTTGCCAGCTCAGTCCTAAAGCCGCTCCTTAAGGGGCGCAGGGGCAACGCCCCCCCCCCCTCTAATCTCCATGAACCCGGCCCCTAATCTCTATGCGGGTCGCCGGACAGATGGATTTCAATGGGGTTTTTTTTTTTTGGAGCACATGATTAGAGCCTATGGCTCGAATTGGCTTCAAAAAGTTTGGGCTGCCCACCCTCTTATGTGACATTAGTGAATCAATATTCGTTTTTGTCTTCCTGTCTCTCCGCCCGGCCAATTAGGAAGCGGGTCTTAAGGACCAAAAGACGTGTAGTAACGTGGCAGTTATCATTTTTTTTATCTCACGATAGAAACTGCTAGAATATATAAGTGACCAATCGGCAGAGATGGGTAAATCAGTCTGCCAATTTCAGAGTCAAGATATGGCTGACTCACGATTGGTCGAGATACATTTTACCAGAACCTTCATTGCCATGGAATACAGCTCTAATATTACTACTTGAATGATATCATAGTTACATGGTAGGTGAGGTTGAAAGAAGACACAAGTCCATCAAGTCCAACCTATGTGTGTGATTATATGTCAGTATTACATTGTATATCCCTGTATGTTGCGGTCGTTCAGGTGCTTATCTAATAGTTTCTTGAAACTATCAATGCCCCCGCTTAGACCACCGCCTGTGGAAGGGAATTCCACATCCTTGCCGCTCTTACAGTAAAGAACCCTCTACGTAGTTTAAGGTTAAACCTCTTTTCTTCTAATTTTAATGAGTGGCCACGAGTCTTATTAAACTCCCTTCTGCGAAAAAGTTTTAATCACTATTGTGGGGTCATATCAGTAAAGCTGTAGAGCTTTGAGGGATCTAACTCTGTTTCTTTTGTGAAATTCTAGACTCAGAAGCAAGACAGTTTACATTCAAGGATTATAATCCAGATCGGCGCTATTCGGTTTGCATATCGGCATCAACCAAGGCTGGCCAGGGACCTGACTCCTGTTCATTCATTGAACCTGGTAAGCCTGTTGCCTGGTTCAAAAGATCAGTCTTTCCAAGATGGATGTTCAGTATTTGATAGGGGCTGTATAAATAAGAACACGCTATGTGTGTGACAAGCATTAGAACCCCTATCTGTTTTTATAAATTTTTTTTTATTTAGTGGTATGCAACAGATACAATAAAAATAACTTTGCAAAACATACATTCAAGGTATGGTAGTACATGTTCAGTCGGTGTACAGGTAAGAGTGAGCTTGTATAAAGCAACAGTAACCACATGTAGACAGGTAGTAATAATAAAAATAGAACAAGGGTACCAGGGTTTGGAAACCCTTATAAGTGGACCATGTAGGCACCAGCCTAGATTTGGATGAAGGTCCCTCAGATGTACACGTAGTAGTACCTGTACATGAGGAGAAGCCTGATACAGGGCGTCTAACCAAAATCTGGGCATACCCCCCTGTTTTGTTTTTTACTCTTATCCCAGGCTCCGTTACAGAGAGATTTGCCCTCACTTCCTGTACGGTTGAAAATAGTTTCCCCAAACAGGAAGTGAGGGAATCGAGTGCCACATTAAAGTGTTAAACAAAATCCAAAAAATTAAAAATGTACTTTCTGTTACTGCTTCCAGTGCACATATCTGTATATGTGATTATTCATGGTTGCTCACCTACAGTATGTAAAAATAATTATTTAGACATACGGTATGTGAGCAAACATGAATTTATTCTTGCACTTCCTTTTTATTCATTTATTTCAGGTAATTATATAGCGCTGTCAATTTACGGGCTTCACATATATTGTACATCCACATCAGTCCCCTACCCTCAAGGAGCCTACAAGGAGCTTACAATCTAAGGTCCCTATCTCACATTCATACATACACATGCAGGAGCCAAATAACCTAGCGGAGAGGAAACCCACACAAGTACAAGGAGAACATGCAAACACCAGGCAGGTAGTGTCATTTTTGAGGGTGGGCATGCTAGCCTTTCATGGTCCTAATGTAATGGAAGCATAGCCACCCTCCTCGGTATATTCTTGCTGTGGATTCCAATGCTGAATGCCAGTGCAGCCAGAGTGGGCACATGGACCCTCCAAAAAGTAGTAAGCTTCCTGTCCTGACTAGGAAGGAAATTTCCCCAGTAGGAACATGGAAAGCAGTAAAACCCTGACAGAATATTCACAACTCCAGGCTATTTTTATATTAATAAACGTGGAGCTCAGGCTGCAAAAATCACTGGTAACCTGGAGTTGCCCTCTGCAGTACTTCTATTCAAAAACAAGAGGCCCTCAGTCTTCTAGGTTAAGTGACACCCTGACAAGGCCGTACGTACAGGGGTCGCCATTGCAACCTGGCCCCATGCGCCAGGAGGCCCGTCCGGTCCCCCTGTACACCTGGATGGGAGGGGCAGTGGGGGCGGCGGCATATAGAGGAACCAAAGCCCTCCATTTCCTCTTCCTGCAGCCGCTAAATGCTCCTCCTCTACCTCTTGCAGACATTCAGCGGCTGCAGGAAGGAAATGGAGGAATGAATCGGTTCTTCTACCTGCCGCCCCCGCCGCCTCACTATCCCTGTCCTGCAGCCCTGGGCCCATGTGTGCTCTCCTTGCTCCCCTGCCCCCCACAGCACTGCCGGGCATCCCCCTCCCACCTCCTGCCGGCCGCTGTGGGGGATTCTGTGAATGGAGAGTGGGGAAGGAGCCAGTAAATGTGTAATTTACTGGCCCCTTCCTTGTCTTAATGAATAGAGTCAGTGATCAGTACCGATCACTGACTGATTTTTTTTTTTTTTTCACGCATAGCTGAGGCTTAGTAAACTGTGTTTACTATGCTTCGGTTTGTGAATGGAGGGGAAGCTCTGTACAGAGCTATTCCTGTCCATTCATTCTGTGCTGCAGAGATGAAGATTGAGGGCTGTATCCTCAATCTCCTTTCTCTGTCTCAAAGGTGAAATATCAGAGGTCTGTTTAGACCCCTGATATTTCACCAAAGCCCCTGACGGGGGTCCTAACTTTTTTTTTTTTTAAATAATAAAAAATGAAATAGTAAAAAGATAAAAAATGAAAAAAACTGACACCAGTGGTGGAACTACCAAGGTTGCAAAGGTCAAACTTGTGGCAGGGCCCTGGTGTTCTGCCACGATGGGAGTCAGCGCCCCAGGATCAGTGGGAAGGGCACTGGCCAGGGGTACTCTTTCATGGTTCCTTTCACTCTGAAGGTTCAAGTTACGCCCCTGTGCCCAGACAGTTCTGCTCCAGAAGCAGGTCTGATTGAGTGTTATCACGCAACTGATCAGCAGACTGCACAGCTAAAGACTTCACCATCCAGTGGCCAGCAAGGAGGAGCATGCACATCTAAAGGGATGCCATGGATTTGTTTCTTTTATACAATGCTTGGACCTAGAGCTTTGTCACACTCTGTCACTTATCTTTGTTCCACCATCGGGCAGTGAGGTGTTGAAGTACATGAGCATGTAACCACAAGAAAAAAAAAAAAAGAAAGGTTTATGAGCTTAGTGAAATTATGCAAATGATCTGCGGTTATTGTTAGAGTGTTATTCAATGCTCATATGCAATAAGTAGTTCTGATGGATTTACATACTTTTTTTTTTTTTTATGTTTCTTAGATAAAAGATTGCAGAACTATTTTGAACCCCTGCTGGGTACATGTTTGGTTGCCATCACATTGACCACACTCGTTTTGGTTTTATTGATTATTCGGAAAAGGTAGGAATAGCCTTTTGTTGTTGTTTTTAAAGTGGACCTGTCCCCTATATGCTCAACTGATTCTCAGTGTATAAAATTATTGATGAGAGCGATCTGTTTACTGGCACAGAACATGCTCATTCTGCTGCTGAAATGCTTCTGTGGGAAGAAATTTCCCAGCATATATTGCATTGTTTTGACTGGTTCTAGATCATCACACAAGGTTTAGTGTACTGCCTCTTGCCAAGGCCATTTTTAAGAGTTGGGAATTTCCAGCTGATGTCTCATGGTACTGAGGCTTAAATATTGTACAAGAAACCCACTTAACTTCAACTTCTGACGTTATAATGCAAAGGTAAGATGCAAGGGTAGAAACCCATCCCTAAATATTACAGAAAACTTCCAGAAAGACATATACAGAGCAACATATGCTAACGTGAACTGGGAAGATCACAGTTTTGCAGAACAGACCATAAGCCAATTCAGCTTTTTAATAATTGCTGAGTAACACAAAGTGGAAAATGTAATCTTTCTATTTAAAGAGACTCTGTCATAAAGTAAAGCACGCATGTGGTTAGTCTGGCATGTAAGCAACAATTTCCTGACTCGTCGCAGACAGGTTGTGGGCCCGGCAAGCTGAAGCTGCTTAACCATATATTGCCTTTTCTCAATACTGCTCTTTTGTACTGTGTGGATGTGCATACATGGGTATAGTTATAGTCCAACTTTAGGCAAAAAAAAATAAATATGGTGCCCCAGGAGGTGTAAAATAAAAAGAAGCTCTGGCCAAAATACTCACCTCCTCTCCAGTGCTGTCACCAGTAGTAATTATTTTCTGCCACTAGATGTCCTCAGTCTTCTGGGTTGATGACAGCCAGCATCATCCAACATTCTGTGAGTGTCAGATGTCATAGACCCCCCCCCCCCCCCCCCCCCGAGGGGAATCATTATGGCACCCCGCAGTCCCATACCACCATAACCACTTCTCTACATTCCTGGTTGTGGGTGGGCACACAGTGACCTCATGTACAATGCAGAACTATTGGTCCTGCATAGTACTTGATGCGACCACTGGCAGGAGCACCTTTATTATTATTATTACACAGGATTTATATAGCGCCAACAGTTTACGCAGCGCTTTACAATATAAAAAGGAGACAATACAGTTATAATACAATAAAATACAAGAGGATTAAGAGGGCCCTGCTCAGAAGAGCTTACAATCTAATAGAGTGGGGCAGGTGGTACATAAGGTTGTAACTGTGGGGAATGAGCTGATGGAAGTGGTAAAAGATTAGTTGGAGACGTGATAGGCTTTCCTGAAGAGATGAGTTTTCAGGGATTGCCTGAAGGTAGCAAGAGTAGGGGATAGCCGGACAAGTGGAGGTAGCGAGTTCCAGAGGATGGGAGAGGCTCTGGAGAAATCCTGGAGAAGAGCATGGAAGGAGGAGATGAGAGCTTGAGAGTAGGAGGTCTTGAGAAGAGCGGAGAGGATGATTTGGGTGATATTTGGAGACAAGATTGGTGATGTAGCTCGGGGCAGAGTTGTGAATGGCTTTAAAAAAGAGGCTTCAAGGGACTGGTTGCACAGCATGGAGGAAGGTTGCTGCAGTGGGAAATAATGTATGTATAAGGGTAGATTCACATCTCCCCCCCCCCCCCCCCCATGTTCGTGACACTTTCCTGTATTCTCATTGACAGGGGCGTTGCTAGATCTGCAAAAGATCTGGGGCTAGAGCCCATAGCAGCGATCACCAATCTTTTTGCATGCCCAGGTGGGGGGGGGGGGGGGTTTGGGGGGAGACCTAAGCAATTTTTCACGGGTGATGGCTGGTGTTGGCGCTTCAATCATCATGGCACCATGGTTGATATGGTGTCAGGGTGATTAAAGTGCATTATTCTATTGTTACATTCTAATATATAATGAAGTGAATCAACTCACCATACTGCAGAATCAGTGGGAGCCCTGGGCGTGTCACTTACCACATCTCCTACCACCATTTGCAGATTGCCACATCTCCTACCACCATTTGCAGATTGTCACTTGCCACGTCTCCTGCCACCATTTGCAGATTGTCACTTGCCACGCCCCATGCCACCATTTGCAGATTGTCACTTGCCACGTCACCTGCCACCATTTGCAGATTGTCACTTGCCATGTCTCCTGGCTCAATTTGCAGATTGCCACATCTCCTGCCACCATTTGCAGATTGTCACTTGCCACCTGATGTGGATTGTAACTTGCCATGCCAGCCAGTGCTACCAAATGTGCATTGACGCTGCATTGGTGGCAGGCTGACAGCACTTGTCCATTTAATGAGAGCAGGAGAGTGGTGATGCAGGGCGGGCAGTGAGAGATGATGTCATCTCGCTGCTCCCTGCTGCACCTCCGACACTGAAGCAAGGGGGTCTGGCTGCAAAGTGGAGCTTCACAATGACAGGAAGCATGTGACCTCCACTCCACCGTGCTGTGAGGGTGGAAGAGCGCTGATGTGTGACGGGCAGTGAGAGATGATGTCATCTCTCTGCTGCTCGCCGCACCTCACTCCCAAATTGAAGAGGCCCGGCTGTGAAGAGCGCTGATGTGGAGCAGGCAGAGAGAGATGTCATCTCTGCTCGTCCGCCCGCTCGCTTATCTCTTCTCCTCCAGCCTCTCTCATGCAGCCAGCCTGCAACCCGCTGGTTAGGCAGAGACCCTGCAGCAAGAGACTCGGGGCTATGGACCCAAGATCCGGGGCTATAGCCCCAATAGCCACCCCCTAGCAACGCCCCTGCTCATTGGGTTGTTTTTTTTTTTTTTCAGCAGTGAAAATACCATCCGTTTTTTTTTGTTTCACTTCCGCAGTACCTCGCTGCGGCAAGGTACGTCATGTCTGGCCACGCAATGGCTCCTGGAATGATTGTCATTAATCCCAGCAGACCATGCGCCGCCGCATGTAGCATCAATATGTTTATGCGCATGATCGGGAGGTGCATGCTGGGTAACCAGCAGCACCATATCCAAGGAAGGAAATACCAGTGGGCTTCGGCTGCCCACACTCAAGATCAGAAACGCGCTCGGCGGGGACTGCTAAGTAAGCATCTTAAAATAAATAACATTAAAAAAAAACCTACATTAGAAAATGCCGCTTGATATAGGATTAGGTGCATACGACCTGGGAAGGTTTTTAAAGAAGCAAAAAAAAACCCGCTGGAACTCCGCTTTAAAGTGATATTAAAGGCAAGTTTTTTTAAAAAAGTGGTTTTGCACAGAGCAGCCCCGATCCTCCTCTTCTCAGGTCCCCCGCTGGCGCTTCTTGCCCCTCCGTCCTCTCATGTGCCCCCAAAGCAAGCAGCTTGCTATGGGGGCAACTGAGCAGGCTCGCTCGCCAGCCAATGGTCTGCGTGTCCATTCACACACAGAGCCGTGTCTTGGTCCCACCCCCTGTTCTCATTGGCTCACTGGCTGTGATTGACAGCAGTGGGAGCCAATGTCTTCCACTGCTGTCTTAGCCAATGAGGTGGGAGAATCCCAAGAGAGCCAAGGCTTTCATGCACATCTCTGGATTGCGAGAGGACTAAGTATTAGGAGAGGCTGGGGGGGTGGGGGGGGTGGATGCTGCACAGAGAAGGTTTTTTAGGCATAGAGAGCATGAAGGTAATAAACCTTGAGCCTTTAGAACCACTTCAATAAAATGTTGCTGTGTGACAATTCAATAAAGTTTGTTTAAAAAAAAAAAAAGCGATCAATGTGATGTGCTGCGATTGGTGCATCGGCACTGTTGTGATCCCACTGCACACCATATTGTAACACAGTGGCTGGTGTGAATGTACCCACCAAAGTTTACACTGGCTTGAAAAAGTATTCATAACCCTTGAAATTTCGCACATTTTATCATGTTACAACCAAAAACGTAAATGTATTTTATTGGGATTTTATGTGATAGACCAACACAAAGTGGCACATAATTGTGAAGTGGAAGGAAAATGATAAATGGTTTATGATGATAAATGGAAGCAATTTTTCCTTCCACTTTACAATTATGTGCCACTTTGTGTTGGTCTATCACATAAAATCCCAATAAAATACATTCACATTTTTGGTTGTCACATGACAAAATGTGGAAAATTTCAAGGGGTATGAATGAATACTTTTTCAAGGCACTGTATTTCGTTTTAATGTCCCTTTAAATAGTTCCTTTGGGCCAAGCTGGCCCAAAGGAACTATTTAAAGGGACATTTAAACGTGGAGATCCTCCTTTAGGCTTGCTGGACAGTTAGCAATATATCCAGCAGGGGTCAGGCTGGCACCATTCTACAGGTACAACACCAGCACTGTGCGAAACACAAACTGCAGATTCGTAGAAAATTGTCCGCGGTGAGACGAAAGGTTTCATAAAGACGTCAGCAGAAAGTACAGCACGTAGGAGAGCATGAGCTCATCAGAGACCCTCTCCCCTGGTGAAATCCAGAGTAGCTTTCATTTTCTGCAAGGCTGCATAAGGGCTTTCAAACACAGAACCGATGATGACCAAAAAGTCAGAAACAGCTGTGTCCACGTCCAGTCTATATATTAAATGGCTCTGTAATGTTTTATAGCTGCTGTGCTATAAATTTCAAAAATAATGAAACAACCATAAATCTCCTTTTAAATTAAAGTGGTTATAAAGCCTTAAGGTTTTTCCCCTTAATGCATTCTATGTATTAAGGTGAAAAACCTTCTGCGCTGCAACTCCCCCCCAGACCCCCACCCTTTATTCTAACCTGAGCCAGCGATGTGCACGAGCGCAGCGGCTCCAGCCGCTGTCACTATCCTTATTGGGCAAAATGATAGCAGCGGAAAGCCATTGGCTCCTGCTGCTGTCAATCAAAAGCTGTGACATGGGAGCCGAGGGGGCGGGACCGGGTCCTGCTGTCTGTGTCAATGGATGCAGCAGCGGGACTCGGGAGCGAGCCTGCATGTGTTCCATGGGGGCACCCAATGAAGAGGAAGGACCTGAAGCACCGGCGGGGGGACCCCACAACAAGAGGATCCGGGTTGCTTTGTGCAAAAATTTAGGTAAGTTTGTTATTTAAAAACAAAAAAGGGTTAAAACTGAATTACAAGGCCTACCTTGTACACAACTCCCAACATTTTGAGATGGGAATGAGGGACACCTACTAGCAAATGTATGTAGGAATAGGACACGCCCCCTGCCACACCCCCTTAAAGAAGAATTAACTAAATAAAAAAGGTTAATTAAATCCACAAGGGCTTTTTTTGTTTTTTACCACTACTATTACTTTTTTTATTGGGGGTTATTTACAAAAGGAAAATCAACTTTGCACTACAGTCGCTGTAAATCCGAGGGGGACATGCAAGGAAAACATAAAACAGCATTTTAGCTTGCACATGATTGGATGATAAAATCAGCAGAGCTTCCCCCTCATTTCAGATCTACCCCTCAGATTTACAGCGACTGCACTTCCAAGTGCACTTTCAGTGCAATTTCAAGTGCACTTTGCACCTGTAGTTTGCACTTGTAGTGCAAAGTGGATTTGCCTTTCGTAAATCACCCCCATTGGCTTTTAAAATTTACAAATGCAGCCATTTAATTTAAATCAGATGAAAGGTTTAGCACTGGGAAACACTTTCTGAAAGATAGAAAGTGAATTTTATATACAACTATAGAGATCAGACCAAAATGAGGGACAAATGTGGGGGAAAGAGGGACAGAGGGACATTGCTTCAAATCAGGGACAGTCCCTCGAAATCAGGGGCAGTCTGCTGCCAGAGAATGGGGGTGGGGGCTGGGCACCGTCTGCTGGGGGAGCAGAGAATCGGGTAGGTAAAAGTGCTTTTCATCCCCTAGAGAGATAAAAGCAGGTGAGCCTTGCGGTGCAGACGCAGCCCCACTGCAAGCGGGGACTTTTACTTTAATTGGAGTTTGGCTTTAATGCGGTGTAAATGCAAAAATATATATTATTTTTTTCTGAATAAAAATGCAAAAATAAGAAAAAAAAGTTGACATTTTGAGACTTTTTTTTTTGTGTGATTTATTAGTAAAATTATTTTTGAATTTATTCCACATTAGCCTTTGGTAAACCTTTTGCAACCACTCCTTTAGTGGTTTAGCATTTTGCATGATTTGTGCTGCCAGTTCATCTACAGCAGCTTTTCTTTTTACCCCTTGAAATAATTTTCGTGCTTCAGGGAACCTCCGCTAAAATAAGTCCGTTGGGGGGTCATTAGGAAAGTGCCCCTACACTGGTGGTCAGTCCCCTCCTTACAGACAGCAAGTGTTACTAAACCCACAACAGTAACATCAGTCTGTATATACAGTAAAGCATGCTTGTTATACTCACTGTGGAACCTAAGGGGTTAATCCTCTGCATTGTGTAAAAAAGGCTGTTTGTCTTCTCTGATTCTCCCCTTCTTCCACTCTCCCCAATCTATCTGCTGATAGAACAGAGCCTTGGGGGCAAGCTTCACATGCTTCACATGCTCAATTTGGTGGGTATTGCAAAGGAGGTTTGTTTTTTTTCTTGGGAGAGTGATCAGCTTAGGTCCAATCAGTATTGTTCAGACAGAGGGTCAGGGGTCATGCAGCCTCATATGACAATCAGGGGAGAATGAAAACTCCTCCTACAAGCTTTAGGCCCAGTTCACACTGGTGCAACATGGGATCTGACATGTGAGAGCACAAGTCAGATGACATGTGAAATTCAATGTTTACCTAAGAGAGAGCCGTCTATACTGATCCTACACAAGTCTGTCCGACTTTAGAAAAGGTTCCTACACTACTTTGGTCCAACTTTGTTACGACTTCAATGTAATAAGTCACATTAAGTCGGATCAAGGTCGGACTGAAGCTGCAGGGCAAAGTCGGATTGGAAGTCACACGACTTTCATGTCAGAGCAGTGTGAACCTGGGCTTAACCAGACACTGATAGAAGTCACAAGACTGCTGATGAGAAAAGGTATTTAGTAGTTTATATTTACTAAATCAATGTCATTTCCATGTTCTGTGTACTGCGGGAGACCAGATATCCTGGGTTTAGTAACACTTTGAAGATAATTGGTGTCACGCTACTGGCTCTATCACATGGTGATGGACCTGGATCTGTGAAGACACCATCAAATAGGAGGTCAATTAGCTGCTGCTCAAGGAACCTCTAGCAACCTTTGGAGGAACACTAGTGTTCCGTTGAACCCTGGTTGAGAATGGCTGGTCTACAGTTTTAAAGGAAAGCTGAAGTGGCTGACAAGTCTTCAGATCTGCAGCTCCTCCCACTCCTCCTGCCCTGCTGATAGGATGACATCACTGGTGGGGCAGGAGATCGGGGATCGGACACACGGGCTGATAACTGCCTCTGCCCTGCCGAAGGTGCAGAGGAGGCAGAGATTGAAAGGGGGCAGTGATGTTAGAGAGGAAAGGGGGGGCACAACTGCAAGGGGCAGTGGGATTGGGGGGGCTGTGATTTCCCAGGGGCACTGTAATGTAAAGGGGGCACAGTGATATAAAGGGGACTGCACTGTAAAGGGGCACTGTAATCATAAGGGCACTGTACAGTGCAGTCCCCTTTATATCACAATGCCCTTTTACAGTGCAGTCCCCTTTACATAGCTCCCAACTGTCCCTGATTTCGAGGGACTGTCCCTCATTTGGAGCAATGTCCCTCTGTCCCTCATTCCTCCTCATTTGTCCCTCATTTTGGTCTGATCTATATAGTTGTATATAAAATGCACTTTTTATCTTTCAAAAAGTGTTTTCTAGCGCTAAACTCTGATTCCTAAATTGCTGCATTTGTAAATTTCAAAAGCCAATATAAAGGAATAGTAGTGGTAAAAAAAGCCCTTGTGGGTTTAACCAATCTTGTTTTTTTTTTTTGTACAATTCTCCTTTAAGGGGGCGTGGCAAGGTGTGCCCTATGCCTGCATACTTTTGCTGATAGGTGTCCTTCATTCCCATCTCAAAAAGTAGGGAGGTGTGCCCTTTATGTCACGGAGCCACTTTACAGTGCAGTGCCCTTTACATTAATGTAAAGGGCACTGCACTGTAAAGCGGGGGCTGTGATGTGAAGGGGAACTGAGGACACTGTGGGACAACTGTGCTGTAATAGGAGATTGTGATTTAAAGGGAGGCTGAGGGCCAACTCCATGAAATCCCCCCCCCCCCCCCCCTCCCGGTCCCAGGAAAAAGTGTCTGCCACAAAACTGCACCCTGGGACAGCTGATCTATGATACTGCTGCCTCTGACTGCTAGTCTCGGGATATTAGGAATGTGATTTGATTATTACTGTACTAGTCACTGTTCTGCTTGCTGGAGGGGAATCTGTACCTGAGGACCTGAAGTGCAAGGATCTCCCTGTTTCTGCTTCATTCATTCTGTGGATATGTTCTTCCTCTCCTGCTGTCTATTGAATATTTCCACACCAGTCATTAGGGGAACAGCTCTGACATGGGGGGGGGGGGGGGGACACAAAGCCCTTTGCCTTTTCCAAGATGGCTGCCTCCACATAGCGACACATTGCAGAGCAAAGCACGGTAAAGCCAGTAATGGGGGAAAAAAGATCAGCTGGAGGAAGACCACAGGCAATACTGGTACCTTCTTCTTCGCTCCCCGTCTGGCATTTTTTGCACCACAGTACAGGTCCTTTTCAGTTGTTGGGTAATAGCCATGTGCCATGGTGGAGGGCACGCTATACAGTAGGGCTGGGAGATTTTCCACAAAAAAAAAAATCTGTGATTTCCTTAAAAAAAAACTCGATTCACGATTCGAATCGAGTTTTTTTTTTTTTTTGGACACTGCGCCGGTCCTGAAGAGCTGTGGGCAGGAGTTTTTAGGCGAAGCCGCGGCCTGGCCTGAAAACTCCTGCCCGCAGCTCTTCAGGACCGGCGCGGTGAAAAAAACAAAATCGGTTTGCTTAAATTTTGAATCGATTTGACTTCTCAACTCGATTCAAGATTTCAATCGATTTTTTTTCCCCAGCCCTACTATACAGTAATTTCTAGACTGCGTCTTGAACAATATGAAATCACGTAACATACAGCTTGCCGCCAGGACCCTCCACCCAAAATAAAGGGTCATTTTGAGTGGGGGCTTCCTGCAGTAAAGCTTGCAAATGCTGTAGAAGATTTTGTGTTTTTTTTTAAAGCTGGCATAAGCCCTCCTCAGCTTAACCAAAACCTAAGAGCAATTCTGCAGAACTGGTTCACCCACAGCATTTTCACACCTATAGCTGTTTCCTGGGCAAGTCAATAGTCTGAACTGGTTAGAGTTTTGCTACATGTAAAAATGCATTTGTAAAGCCTAGACTCTTGTTAGTTCTCATGAATTTACAATTTTTTTAATTGTCTACATAGGAAGAAGTCACAATGTGCGTTTTTTTTTTCACAAAATGCCCAAATGCAAAGTCTGAGGATGGTTGGCTTTTTATTTTACAAGACAGCAAAAGTAAAAATAGAAATTTGTGTATAGAGTATGTGTTAGTGGCGGTGCGTTTATAAGGGCGTACGGGCGCTGCCCCCTCTCTCCAGCCCCCCTCTATGCCCCCCTCTATGACCAATGGATAGATTCATGCATAGCATGAATCTATCTATGGCCACCGCTGCCACCCCCTATTCTGGCGCCCGGCCCCTGAATTACAGTGGCGGGGGTGTGTGTGTTTTTGAAGCACCTGATTAGAGCCATAGGCTCTAATAGGCGCCAAAAAAGGAGACCTGCGAGCGCCATGCTTGTGCTTGCAGTTCACCCAAGTGTGTTAGAACAGCAAATTAATATTCGCTTTTCTAGCACTGAACCGCCTCTCCGCCAGTCAGGTGCTCGGGTCTGTTACCCGTCACCTGCTTGGCTGAAACAAGGAGGAGAGGACGGGAGGAGACACATGGAGGACACCGCTCGCCGCCGTCACCCACTGCCCCACCGAGACAGGGTAAGTGCTGGGCAGATGGTGAGCGGAGGGGGGGGTGTCACAGTGACGGTATTCGGTGGCAGCATTCGATGGGCACAGTGGCAGCATTTGATGGGCACAGTGGCTGCAATTGATGGGCACAGTGGCTGCGTTTGATGGGCACAGTATGGCTGCAACTGATAGTTTTTTTCAGTTTGTTTGCGCCCCAAAAATTTTGAGCACCAGCCGCCACTGGTATGTGTATATATACACTATATTAACAAAAGTATTGGGACGCCTGCCCTTACACACACATTAACTTTAATAGCATCCCAGTCTTAGTCCGTAGGGTTCAATATTGAGTTGGCCCACCCTTTGCAGCTATAACAGCTTCAACTCTTCTGGGAAGGCTGTCCACAAGATTTAGGAGTGTGTCTATGGGAATGTTTGACCATTCTTCCAGAAGGGCATTTGTGAGGTCAGGCACTGATGTTGGACGAGAAGGCCTGGCTCGCAGTCTCCGCTCTGTGCAGGCAAGTCAAGTTAATCCACCACAAACTTGCTCATCCATGTCTTTATGGACCTTGCTTTGTGCACTGGTCCGCAGTCATGTTGGAACAGGAAGGGACCATCCCCAGATTGTTCCCACAACAAGTCGTTCCCCATGTTTTCCAATGATAACCATTCATTCACTACTTTGGTCCGACTTTTATGCAACTTGAGGGTCATAGACTTAAATGTTAACCCTTAAGCTGTGTACACACGGGCGAACTTTTCGACCGGACTGGTCCGACGGAAGGAATCCGTCGGACAATCCGACCGTGTGTGGGCTTCATCGGACCTTCAGCTGGCTTTTTCTGTTGAAAATCAGATGGACTTTAGATTTGGAACATGTTTCAAATCTTTCCGACGAACTCGATTCCGGTCGAAAAATCAGTTCGTCTGTATGCTAATCCGACGGACAAAAAAGGACGCTAGGGCAGCTATTGGCTATCAACTTCCTTATTCTAGTCCCTTCGTACGTCATCACGTTCAAACCAACGGACTTTCGAACGGACTTTAGTCCGTTTGTGTGTGGGCAAGTCTGGTCGTTCGAAAGTCTGTTGGAAAGACCGTCGGACCTTTGATGCTGAAAAGTCCGCTCGTGTGTACGCGGCATTAGAAGTTGCATGAAAGCCGTACCTGAATGTTATACAATGCAACTTGTGTGCAACAGTTGTCCATTATCACCGTTTCAAAGCCAAAGTCGTATCCAAGTCGCACCCATCCACAGTTGCGTTAGGGCCTAGTCGCTATACCCTATATCAGTGACGGCGAACTCTGCAGTGTAGTTGAACATCATGAGAAATGTAGTTCTAAAACATCTGGGGTGTCAAGGTTCACCATCACTGCCCATTATCATATTTAAAAAAAATATATATTTAAAAAATCCGTCATCATAATCTGGTTACATCATTGTCAGGAGGCAGCGATCTGTTTGAAAAACTTTTTTCAGTATCGCTTCCATGTGTTGCACAATTATTTTAATGCTTTACGAGCGGCTGATGATGTATAATTGTCTTGCTCCACTCCGCCATCTCCATGATTAACCCCCGATGGGTGGGGCAAAATGCATCAGAGACGGGGCTCAGGTCGTTCGTCCTCTCGTCCCCAGGACGCGGCTTTCTCCGCTCACAATACACACAATGGAACCTCCCAAACCATAACTTTGAGAATCCTGAATGTGTCCTTTCCATATCCCTTTCCTAATCTCACACCATGGCAGGACCTCGCACTGTCACACATTATTAAATGATAGCACTTATGTAGACAATGAAGATCACGTACCTTTAACATATCCTCTTGTCTTTTCTTTTTTAGGATAAAATCTATACTAAGGCTCTGGGTACCCAAATATCTATATGAAGAGTACCCCAATGTTAGGAACAGTGTAGCAGTGCAGTTCCTACAGGTAATTGTGTTTTATATTAAGCTGCTTTAAGCCTTTACATTTGTCATTATGTAGAGAACTGCCTGAAATGTCATGTTCTGTTTTGTATGGTGGTCTCACTGCACAGTGTGCTGACAACACTGCCTCCGCCGCACTGAAATCCCAAGCGGTGTTGTCAGCCCTGCCTGTGTTCACCCCTCTAGACCAGGGGTGTCCAAACTTTCTAAACAAAGGGCCAGTTTACTGTCCTTCAAACTGTAGGGTGGCCGGACTGTGGCCAGTAGAGGGAGAAAATGTCTTGGTGTCAGTGGGCGTAAACAATGCCCCATCTTTGGTATTAGGGGGAGAAATAGTGCCCCATTGTTGGTATCAGAGGGAGGAGTAGTGTCCCATTATTGGTGTCAGTGGCAGTAATGGTGCCCTATCATTGGTATCAATGGGAGGAATTATGCCACATCATTGGTGTCAGTGGTAGAAATATTGCCCCATCATTTGGTATCAATGGGAGGAATAGTACCCCATTGTTGGTGTCAGTGGCAGTAATGGTGCCCTATCATTGGTATCAGTAGGAGGAATAGTGCCCCATCATTGGTGTCCCTGGGATGAATAGTGCCCCATCATTAGTGTCCCTGGGATGAATAGTGCCCCATCATTGGTGTCAGTGGGAGGAATTGTGCCCCATCATTGGTGCCAGTGGGAGGAATAGTGCCCCATCATTGGTGTCAGTGAGAGGAATAGTGTCCCATCTTTGGTGTCAGTGGGAGGAATAGTACCCCATCGTTGGTGTCAGTGGCAGTAATGGTGCCCTATCATTGGTATCAGTAGGAGAAATATTGCCCCATCATTGGTTTCCCTGAGAGGAATAGTGCCCCATCATTGGTGTCCCTGGGAGGAATAGTGCCCCATCATTTGTGTCCCTGGGATGAATAGTGCCCCATCATTGGTATCAGTGGGAGGAATAGTGCCCCATCATTGGTGCCAGTGGGAGGAATAGTGCCCCATCATTGGTGCCAGTGGGAGGAACAGTGCCCCATCATTGTTGTCAGTGGGAGGAATAGTGCCCCATCATTGGTGCCAGTGGGAGGAATAGTGCCCCATCATTGGTGCCAGTGGGAGGAACAGTGCCCCATCATTGTTGTCAGTGGGAGGAATAGGGCCCCATCATTGGTGCCAGTGAGAGGAATAGTACCCCATCTTTGGTGTCAGTGGGAGGAATAGTGCCCCATCATTGATATCAATAAAAAGCATAGTGTCCCATCGCCGGTACAAGTGACAGGAAATATCCAACTATTGCTGACTGTGTGGAGAAGAATACCCCAAGGGCCAGATAAAATCAAGCAAGGGGCCACCTGTGGCCCCCGGGCCGCAGTTTGGAGACCACTGCTCTAGACCATAGGCGTGCCCAGGGGGCCACCAAAAGAAAGCTCTATTTGTGTGAAAAAAAATTTAAAATTTTCATTTGGGTACAGTGTTGTATGACCGCGCAATTGTCATTCAAAACGTGAAAGCTGAAAATTGGTCTGGGCGGGGGGGGGTTTAGGTGCCCAGTAAGAAAGTGGTTAAATGACATTTTCCTGGGCCCCAAAAAGGTAAACAAAGGGGCCCGGGATGTGAGAGCAGAGGAGGAACTTTTTTCATTTTTGGGGCGTAGGCAGATAAAGTCAGTGCTGCTGTTCTGCTGCACCTTGTGGGGGGGGGGGGGGGGGCAGAGGCGGGGTTGGGGGGACCCCATCAGGAAGGCTGTACGGGGGCCCAATGATTGCTAACAGCAATGGAGGTTTCAGTTCATCTCAAAGATGTTCAGTTGATGTCAGGGCTCTGTGCAGGCCATCCAGTTCTTCCACCAAACTCAATAAACTATGTCTTTGTAGTGCTGGCTTTGTACACAGGGGCACAGTCATACTGGAACAAAAAAAGGGTCTTCCCCAAACTGTTATCACAAGGTTGAAAGCACACAATCGTCTAAAATGTCTTTTTATACTCTAGCATTAAATGTACCTTTAATTAAAAATGCCTGAACTCAATCATTTAAGGGAAGTTTACAAGCTTTTGGCTACATAGTTACAGTATAGGGAATAGTATAGGGAATAGGGATGTCATATTTTTTACTAAATTCCCTTTTGCATTGTTGTGTTTCTGTAAGAAGCAATGGGCTGCAGTCAGTCTATCTGCACCTCAGCAGGAGTGATCTCTAAGTGTGGAGTGTATTTGCTCTGCCACTTGCAGTTTGAGCTTGCTCCAGCAGGGTGTGCTAGAAAGGTGTCATTCTGTGTTATGAATGTTTAACCGGTTCACGTATTTATATATTATTCTACAGTTCTGCATAGGGGGCATGCGCACGCGCACGCTGCTTCTGCTGTGATTAGTCACAGCAGAAGCCGATCAGCGGGTGCCGGCCAATGGATGTGCACTGGCACCTGCTAATCCCAGAGGAGAGATATAGGACGGAGCTCTGCATATGTAAACAATGCAGAGCTCCGTCCTGTCAGTAGGCATGTGGTGGATTTTGTTTCTCTGCAAAGCAGGGAATTAAATCTAGCACATCCCTTAGGAAAAGTAGCAGCACACAGTACACGCATAAACACTGGATAGGCACACATTTAACATTTTGATCACCCTAGATGGTTAACTCCTTCCCAGCCAGTGTCATTAGTACAGTGACAGTGCATATTTTTTAGCACTGATCACTGTATTAGTGTCACTGGTTCCCACAAAGTGTCAATTAGTGTCAGATTGTCCGTTGCAATATCGCTGTCCCGCTATAAGTCACTGATTGCCACCATTACTAGTATTAAAAAAAAAGAATAAATATAAATTCCATTATATATCCCATAATTTGTAGACGCTATAACTTTTGCGCAAACCAATCAATATACGCTTATTAGGATTTTTTTACCAAAAATATGTAGCAGAATACGTATTGGCCTAAATTTAGATTTAAAAAAAATGTATTAGATATGTTTTATAGCAGAAAGTAAAAAATTTTATTTTTTTTTTTGCAAAATTGTCGGTCTTTTTCTGTCTAAAGCGCAAAAAATATAAAAAACCCAGAAAGAAAGCTCTCTTTGAGAGGGAAAAAAAAGACCTACATTTAATTTATGTACGGCATTGCATGACCACGCAGTTGTCCATTAAAGTAACGCAGTGCAGTATTGCAAAAAATGGCCTGGTCATGAAGGGGAGTAAATCTTCCAGAGGTCATGAGGTTAATGACCTAGCCAATCAGCAGGCTTGGGGGGCCTGTTGATGTGTGTTGGGGGAACTTTTTGGGGGAACCATATTTGGCACTTTTCCTGTTCCGTCTTCTCCCCCCATGCATTTCTGCCCCGTGAGGCTGTCACTGTGAAAGATCTGTCTTTCTCTCCAGGCCTTAGGGCCTAGGACAGGGGTCTCCAAACTACGGCCCTCCAGGTGTTCAGGAACTATAACTCTCATCATGCCTAGTAATGTCTGCGAATGGCAGAGTTTTACAATGCCTCCTGAGACGTCTAGTTCCGCAACAGCTGGAGGGCCGTAATTTGGAGATCCCTAGGCTAGGAGATGGAAAGAAATGAGGGATTTCTCCTCCTGCGGGGGGTATTTTTGAAGATGCTGGCTGCTGGAGTTCAAAGAGTACCTGGCATGGCCTCGAGGAAACAACTGTGGTTGTCCCTCCAGAGGGAAGAGAGAGCCTTAGGGCCCTTTCAGACAGGCTGTCCAATTAGGTTCGCCTATCAGTTTTTCAGGCGGACCTGATGGGACCCTCCAGTCTCCCCTATGGAGGGGCGGATGTTAGTGGTGACATGTCCGCTGACATCTGCTGCTATCTGATCTGATCCTGGTACGCAAAAACCAGACGGATGGTGGTCCTATTTTCTATCCGCCTGGCGTATCGGATCAGATATGATCAGATGAAGAATGGACAGGCGGTCCTTTTTCATCCGATCTCCCCATAGAGGAGAGTGGGACTGTGTCCACCACCGCTCTGCACAGAGAGGAGAGTGGGACTGTGTCCATCTCCGTTCTGCACAGAGAGGAGAGTGGGACTGTGTCCATCACCGCTCTGCACAGAGAGGAGAGTGAGACTGTGTCCATCACCGCTCTGCACAGAGAGGAGAGTGGGACTGTGTCCATCTCCGTTCTGCACAGAGAGGAGAGTGGGACTGTGTCCGTCTCCATTCTGCACAGAGAGGAGAGTGGGACTGTGTCCATCACCGCTCTGCACAGAGAGGAGAGTGGGACTGTGTCTATCTCTGCTCTGCACAGAGAGGAGAGTGGGACTGTGTCTATCTCTGCTCTGCACAGAGAGGAGAGCGGGACTGTGTCTATCTCTGCTCTGCACAGAGAGGAGAGTGGGACTGTGTCCGTCTCTGCTCTGCAGAGAGGAGAGTGTTGTGATGTTTACTCATTTATAAGCATGTTTACAGGAGCGTAAATGAGTATATTACAATACGGACAATGAGAAAGGATTTTACTTGTCTATATGCTTACGCACTTTTACTCGCCTATACTGAACATTAATCAGGTCTTTACACACAGTTTTTGTCCCCTTGCACATGGGCGTCACAAGTTCCTGAGCAAACATCAGTAAATGATGATGCCCATGTGAAAGGGGCCTTAGCCTCCAGAGGAAGTTCGCATGAACTCGGAAAGAACATAGACACTCCATGCAGATCACAGGAATTAGAGTTGGGCCTAGAACCCCATGGCTGCAAGGCATCTTAACACTAAGTCTGTAATCCAGACTATTATCCATTGAAATAATATATCTTATTATTTTTCAATCCAGGAGAAACCAGAGGACTCTGTCTCCTTCCCCAACCCATCATACAGTGACCCAGAAATCACAGATGTACAGGAAGCCCTACAGTTTAAGTATGCCGCCATCATCAGGGAGACACCCGAGGCTCACCCACTTCTTCAAACCACAACAGATGATACTGTGGTGGAGCTTGTAGATAAGGTTGTCCCACTTATGACCACAACAGATGACAATATGGTGGAGCACATGGCTGAGGTTGGCCAACCTCTTCAGACCACAGCAGATAATTTCACAGAGCAAACATCTGGCTATCGCCCAACAGATGACAATAAGGTGGAGCACATGGCCAAGGTTGGCCCACCTCTTCAGATCGCAATGGATAATATGACAGAGCACATGTCTGGCTATCGCCCGCAAGCTGCCCGACCAAACCTACAGAGTCAGGATTCATACTGTAGTCCCTTCCATTTGTTGGACATTCAGAGAGAAGCTCCAAGACTGGATGGGCCAATTGATGGCTCAGATAGGAACGACACCTTCCAGATGGATTTCAGTTTGTTCCAAGGGATGGACCTGCAGGTACTTCATGATGGAGCACTGGAGGATGACTCTACTTCCCTGCAGGTGATGGCCAGTATGGCCGCATGGAGTGAGCATCAGAAGTATCGCGACCTCACGGAAATGGCAGATATACTGAGCAGTAAGCTAAATTGCCACTTACTGCTGGACCACAGAGGATTACAGGACACAGATCCGTACTTTCCACAAATGTTTGCAAGGGGAACATAATATGTGTGTGGCGTATTGTTCTCATCAGACAGCTTTAAAGGAAACCTTAGACAATATGGAGGTTGCTATTGCTGAAATTGCTAGTTGCCTGGCTGTCACGAATACACTCTTGCTTTACTACTTCGAGTCATTGGTCTGCAAGAAGTATGCAGATCGGGAGTTTTGACCTCACTGACTTTCTGATTTGCATCCTTATTCCAGGTCAATGACTCAACAAAGTATTGAAAAGGGATGACTGAGACTGAGAATTTTCATTTCACTGCAGTTTTCTATGAAAATTGGGAGATTTCGATCAGTGAAGACAGCGGAAGGAAGTGAGATGAACTCTCCAACAGCAACTCTGACAAATTAGAAATGCTTTTCTTTCGTAGACTAGAGAAAGTTTAGAACCCCTGTAATTGACGAGAGGGGAGCTTTCCCTGTTGCAAAGCTCCCCTCTCTTCCTGTCTGATGAAAATGTCATCAGGACATTCCTGTGAAGGGAAATCTCTCTAAGGAAGCCTCTAATGCAGCAGTCTCCAAACTTTCTAAACAAAGGGTCAGTTTTATGTCCTTCAGACTTTAGGGGGGGCTGGACTGTGGCTATCGGGAGTAGAAAATGTCCCCGAATCAGAGGGAGTAAACAATGCCCCATCTTTGGTGTCATTGTGAGGAATTGTGCCCCATCGTTGAGGTCATTGGGAGGAATTGTGCCCCATCTTTGGGGGTCATTGGGAGGAATTGTGCCCCATCGTTGAGGTCATTGGGAGGAATTGTGCCCCATCGTTGGAGTCATTGGGAGGAATTGTGCCCCATCGTTGAGGTCATTGGGAGGAATTGTGCCCCATCGTTGGGGGTCATTGGGAGGAATTGTGCCCCATCGTTGGGGTCATTGGGAGGAATTGTGCCCCATCGTTGAGGTCATTGGGAGGAATTGTGCCCCATCGTTGGGGTCATTGGGAGGAATTGTGTCCCATCGTTGGGGTCATTGGGAGGAATTGTGTCCCATCGTTGAGGTCATTGGGAGGAATTGTGCCCCATTGTTGAGGTCATTGGGAGGAGTTGTGCCCCATCGTTGAGGTCATTGGGAGGAATTGTGCCCCATCGTTGAGGTCATTGGGAGGAATTGTGCCCCATCGTTGGGGTCATTGGGAGGAATTGTGCCCCATCAATTGGGTCATTGGGAGGAATTGTGCTCCATTGCTGGTGTCATTGGGAGCAAATGTGCTCCATCATTGGTGTCATTGGCCCCATTGCTGGTGTCATTGAGAGGAATTTTGCCCCGTTGTCTGGGTCATTGGGAGGAATTGTGCCCCTTTGTTGGTTTCAGTGTGTGTGTGTGTGGGGGGGGGATTGTGCTCCATTGCTGGTGTCA
Source organism: Aquarana catesbeiana (assembly GCF_042186555.1). Taxonomy (NCBI): domain Eukaryota; kingdom Metazoa; phylum Chordata; class Amphibia; order Anura; family Ranidae; genus Aquarana; species Aquarana catesbeiana. Next base: position 323,886,147 of record NC_133330.1, on the reverse strand, counting down.
GCGGATGAAATGGTGCCCCAAGGGCCGAATAAAAGCAAGCAAAGGGCCACCTCTGGCACCTGGGCCACAGTTTGGAGACCATTGCTCTAATGGATAGCAGTAAGGGTTCGTTTACACTAGCATTGCCCTCTTAAGTGCGATATACAGTGGATCACTCTTGAAAGGGTGTTTGACAGGTGGTGAGCTGGCATTGTATCGCCTCCTTGGCAACCAGTTTAACCCCTAAAAGCCTGCACTGGTTGCAACGCAGCCCCATTTAGTTGAATGGGTTGTGTTTAGAGGGTGGTACTGGGGGGAGAAGATATTTTGCCTTGTCGCAATGCAAAGCATCCCAGCTGCGGCATGTGTACACCTCTGTCCATACTGGGGAGCAGTAGGGGGCTCCAAATACGTGATCCAATGTGTTTTTACCACTTCCTAACCACAAATGTAAATAAAGCTAGGCTCCTCATTGGCCTAATTTTTTTTACAATTTTATACACAGGAAGCTAAAAACAGATAAGGCTCAAATACACAAAAAGGAAAAAAAAACTCTAAATGAAACAAGCATTCTGTAAATAAAAGAAAAATAACAAACCCATTTTATTTATTTTCAAGAAAATTTCATACAGTAATTTCTTGGCAAAATCTATTTCGCTAAAACTACTCCACTGATCCTCAACCAGGCAACTCACAATTTCAGGAGGTCAGGGATGGCAACCTTCATACACTATATTACCAAAAGTATTGGGACACCTGCCTTTACACACATGAATTTTAAGGGCATCCCAGTCTTCGTCCGTAGGGTTCAATATTGAGTTGGCCCACCCTTTGCAGCTATAACAGCTTCAACTCTTCTGGGAAGGCCGTCCACAAGATTTAGGAGTGTGTCTATGGGAATGTTTGACCATTCTTCCAAAATGTCTTGGTATGCTGACGCCTTAAGAGTTCCCTTCACTGGAACCAAGGGGCCAAGCCCAACCCCTGAAAAACAACCCCACACCATAATCCCCCCTCCACCAAATGATTTGAGCCAGATGAGCGAGTTTGGGCTGGAGGAACTTAACTGGCCTGCACCGAGTCCTGACCTCAACCCGATAAAACACCTTTGGGATGAATTAGAGCGGAGACTGCGAGCCAGGCCTTCTCGTCCAACATCAGTGCCTGACCTCACAATTCCGATTCTGGAAGAATGGTCAAACATTCCCATAAACACACTCCTAAACCTTGTGGACAGCCTTCCCTGAAGAGTTAAATCTGTTATAGCTGCAAAGGGTGGGCCAACTCAATATTGAACCCTACGGACTAAGACTGGGATGCCATTAAGTCCATGTGAGTGTAAAGGCAGGCGTCCCAATACTTTTGATAATATAGTGTATATCTCTCTGTGCAAGTTAAACTTGAAACGTGTGACATAGCATTAATTGGGGTAAATGTCTGTCTGTTTCCAGAGGCATTATTGTCATTAGTGGTTCTGATCCACTCCAGTTCACAGCTTGTAAAAAGTTCTTTAAAGTCAACCTTTGCTCTGATAATAGGCTTACCCAAGCCGCTCCTTCCCAGCAGCACATCCTCGCTTTTCCTCCTCTCCCCTCCTGCTCTGATCACCTGTGGGACTGAGGAAAATAAGTCCTGTGTAAGCTCTTAGTTGTTCTGGTTGGAGCTTACACATGGCTAAGAACCCTCCCTCTACCCTCATGTGACAGCACTGCGGTCTGACGATTGGCTGTTCAGGCAACCAATGTTGCATTGTGGGAGGGACAGGAGTGAATCCTATGCTCCCCCCCCCCCATGGAAGCTCCAGGTTGTGCCTTCAGCCCAGGTAGCTGAACGGAGCGGTGAAGGAGCGAAGGGATCTGTTGGGAGGGGGCATTAAAGCCTAAGTCTGGGCAGGAAAAAAGACTGAACTCCGGGAAAAATGGTTTTGTAAAATGTTATATTGGGGCCAGTGTGGTTACTTCTAATGATTGCTATGAGAGCTACTGAGAAGGTTCAAATTGTCAGTGCTATTCCAAGTAGGGTTGCCACCTTTTCTTCAAGCCAAACCCGAACACTTTAGCGGCCTGGGACACCTTTGGGTGCCCCAAGGAGAGTACTAATTTGGTGTCCATAGCGTGCCGCAGCGAACAGTGGGTGTGGCCAAATTGCTCTTTCTGACACCATCACCCTGCCACCCAGTGATGCCGAACTTGCCCCAAGACAGAGGCCTGCAGCTCCCGGATGGCAACAGATTTGTGTGACTATCTTGGTTACTTGAGGAGCCACTGCCCGGTTTGAATAATTACATAGTTACATAGTAGGTGAGGTTGAAAAAAAGACACAAGTCCATCAAGTCCAGCCTAATAATGTGTCCGGGTTTCAGTCTGCCTGAAACCTAGACACATGATTCAAATCCCTGACTGTCCGGGTGAATCCCGGACAGGTGGCAACCCTAATTCCAAGCTGCATACAGCCTGAGCTGTGCTGTCCTGGTTGGTGCCGCTGTGACTTTCCGTCTCGTACAGTTCTCATAGCAGGATTGCTCGCTCAGCACCTCCTCCATTTTAAGAACTTCAATGAATACAAGTTGTTCTGTGATTCCACTACATCTTGTCCAATCACAGAATGTCTTGTATTAATTTTAAAAGAATACAGGATGTTTTTTAAATGGAGAAAGTGTCCCGCTGTGAGAATTGTACGAAAAGGGGAGTGGCTTCAACACTCAAACTGTATGTGGAACGGACTTACCACTGACAATTTGCGTAGCAGACATGTGCAGTTCGTTTCGTTCCAAATTAGTTTTTTAACGAATTTTGACAAAATCATTCATCCAGAAATATCCGAATTAACGAAAATCCATTTAATAATTTTTTCGTAAAATATTCATAAATTCGAAATTAGAAAATCTGAAATAATAACTAACTAATAACTTAACTATTATCAACTATTAAATGATAGGTATTGGAATTTCCTTTCGAATTTGGCTGTTAGTGAACGCAACGAATATGAATTTATCCGAACTTACGAGTTATCCGAAATAACGAATGCCTTAGCTAAACGAATGGAACGTAACAAATTAATAATAATAAATAACAATAATAATTATTATTATTTATTAATAATTTGTTCCATTCCATTTGTTTAGATGCGGCATTCGTTATTTCGGATAATTCGTAACTTCGGATGAACTCGTATTCGTTACAATTCCAATAATTCCACTACCTATAATTTAATAGTTACGGTATTTATTCTTTCAAATTTTCTGATTTTCTAACTATTAAATTATAGGTATTGGAATTTCCTTTCAAATTTGGCTGTTAGTGAACGCAATGAATACGAATTTATCCGAAGTTTTGAATTATCCGAAATAACGAATGCCGCATCTAAACAAATGGATTGGAACAAATTAGTAATAAATAATAATAATAATTTTTATTATTATTATTGTTATTTATTATTATTAATTGATTACGTTCAATTTAATTTAATAGTTAGTTATTATTAGTTAGAAAACCCAAAAATTTGAAAGAATAACTAACTAATAATAACTAACTATTAAATTATAGGTATTGGAATTTCTTTTCAAATTTGGCTGTTAGCGAATATAACAAATACGAATTTATCCGAAGTTACGAATTATCCAAAATAACGAATGCCACATCTAAACAAATGGAATGGAACAAATTAATAAAAACTTTTATTATTATTATTATTATTGTTATTTATTATTCATTTGTTCCATTTCATTTGTTTAGATACAGCATTCGTTATTTCTGATAATTCGTATTCGTAACATTCACTAACAGGCAAATTTTAAAGGAAATTCCAATACTTATAATTTAATAGTTAGTTATTATTAGTTAGTTATTCTTTCAAATTTTTTCGGATTTTCTAACTAATAATGAACGATTACATAGTTGGTGAGGTTGAAAAAAGACACAAGTCCATCAAGTCCAACCTATGTGTGTGATATAATTAAATTATAAGTATTGGAATTTCCTTTCAAATTTGGCTGTTAGTGAACGTAACAAATACAAATTTATCCGAAGTTACGAATTATCTGAAATAACGAATACCGCATCTAAACAAATGGAACGTAACAAATTAATAATAATAAATAATAGTAATAATAAAAAGTTTTTATTATTATTGTTATTTATTATTATTAATTTGTTACGTTCCATGTGTTATTTCGGATAATTCGGAACTTCGGATAAATTTGTATTAGTTACAAACACTAATGCCCCGTACACACGGTCGGATTTTCCAATGGAAAATGTCCGATCGGAGTGTGTTGTCGGAAATTCCGACCGTGTGTGGGCTCCATCGGACATTTTCCATCGGATTTTCCGACACACAAAGTTGGAGAGCAGGAGATAAAATTTTCCGACAACAAAATCCGGTCGTGTGTACACAAATCCGACGGACAAAGTGCCACGCATGCTCAGAATAAATAAAGAGATGAAAGCTATTGGCCACTGCCCCGTTTATAGTCCCCACGTACGTGATTTACGTCACCGCGTTCAGAACGATCGGATTTTCCGACAACTTTGTGTGACCGTGTGTATGCAAGACAAGTTTGAGCCAACATCCGTCGGAAAAAATCCTAGGATTTTGTTGTCGGAATGTCCGAACAAAGTCCGACCGTGTGTACGGGGCATAACAGACAAATTTGAAAGGAAATTCCAATACCTATAATTTGATAGTTATTATTAGTTAGTCATTCTTGTGAATTTTCGGATTTTCTTTCTTATTTTGGGATTTTGAATTCTCAAATTTACGAATTGCGATCATAACGAATAACCCGAAAAACAAAAAAAAAAAAACACAAAAAAGAAATGAAACAAAGACAATGTAATTTTTCGGCAGTGCACATGTCTATTGAGTAGCCCTCTGGATGTTACATTGCAATCAATAGAGGTTGGCCCAATCTAAATTAAATAAATAAATACTTGGAGTTCAGATTTAATATTGTATCACTCCCTCAAGCCGATCAATAATCTAGTCACGCAGGGATGTCCAAACTACGGCCCTCCAGCTGTTGTGGAACTACACATCCCATGAGGCATTGTTAAACGCTGACATTCACAGACATGACTAGGCATGATGGGAATTGTAGTTCCTGAACAACCGGAGGGCCATAGTTTGGAGACCCCTATCTGGGGGATTGGGCTAGCATAGAGCCAGAAGCAGCTCTAGGCTTTGTGAGGCCTTAGGCAAAACTTAGACACGAGGCCCCACTCACACCTATAATGTAAAAAATAATCAAAGCAATAAAAATTAACTGTATAAATTGCATATATTAAGTGCCAAAATAAAAACAAAATACTTTTACTTACCATTCGTCTGTCCATCTGTACGTATGTCGGCTATGCAGCAGGTCTTCCCAGATTGAGATCCTCATGCGGTGGATGGCAGAGGTGACACGTGCGAGGATGCAATGTCACTCCTCATTGGCTGGCAGACGGAGCTCCAGAAGTCTTAGGTGAGTGTAACATGGCTCTTAACGCTCCCTGTGCACAGCAGCATTAAAGCGGAGTTCCACCCAAAAGTGGAACTTCCGCTTATACATCCCCCCCCCCCCCCCGGTGTCACATTTGGCACCTTTCAGGAGGGAGGAAGGAACGGGGACCAGTGTTTGACAGGTCCTCTTCCCCACTTCCAAGAGACGGGGCCGCGGCCTGATCTCCTGGAAGTTTGGCCCCTCTCCTCCTCCCCCCACCACCAGGCCAATTAGAACGCGCAGCGCACTTCGCGCATGCGCAATAGGGAACCAGCAGTGAAGCTGAAAGGCTTCACTACTGGGTTCACTTACCAGGATGGCGGTGGCAGCAGCACCCAGGAGTCGATCTGAAGATCGGCTGGGGTGCTGACATTGCGGGCTCCCTGGACAGGTAAGTGCCCTAATATTAAAAGTCAGCAGCGGCAGTATTTGTAGCTGCTGACATTACATTTTTTTTGCCCAGGCTGGACCTCCTCTTTAAGGTGTCCTGTCACCTCTAAAATAAAGTCATGACTCATTTCTCACAGGTCCATCACTCTTATCGACTATTTTCTTATAGATCATAGCTGTTTGGATTGGTCACCCGCATGCGAGATAGACTCTATGGTTTGGTCTGACCACTCACCTAACTATCTGACACTATCGCTCCCTTCCACTCCGGTGAGGGAATGGAGGTGAAGGCTGAATGATTCACTTCTCACAAACCCTGACTGTTCCCACAAGGTTTCGGAAACCATTTCTAATATCTTACCAGATCATGCCTCGGACTCTACCCCGCTACCCTTACAATGGGAGGCACTTAAAGCTGTCCTGCGAGGAATCTTTATTCAGATGGGGACCCGCTTGAAAAAGGTATGATCGGCCGCAAAAACGTCAGCAATGCAAAAGCTATGAGATCTTGAAACCCAACATAAACGAGCCCCAACAATGGTGCCCCTTATAGAGGTCTCAACGGCTCAATACCAACTCAAAGAATTGTACGAGGCCTCAGCTCATACCTATGCGGACAGACTTGCCTTACATCAGTACCGATTCCAAAATAAATGCGGTAGACCTTTGGCTCGCTCCCTCCACCCAAACACGTCTTCCACATTTATACCCCATATTCGGGACCCATCTGGGGAAATGATCAGTGAGCCCTCTAAGATATCACAAACATTCTGAGATTTCTACCAAACACTGTATAATCTACCGCCTGGCGTCTCTTCTAGTCCCTCCCTTACCCCTGAGACTGATAGACAGCCTTATATTGAGGAAACAGTGCTCCCTACATTATATGCTGATAGTGTAGAAGAGCTGGAGCAGGTAATTACAGCGGACGAGGTCGTAGGAGCGATATCGGCCACCCCATCAGGTAAAAGCCCGGGTCCCGATGGTTTCACTTATAAATTCTATAAAATATTTGCTCCCCTACTGACCCCCTTCTTAGCTAAGGTGTTCAAAGCCTTATCGGAAGGCTCAGCGCTTCCTCCACAAAAGCTTGAAGCCCACATTTCCATTATCCCAAAACCAGATAAGGACCCAACTTTGTGCTCTAATTATAGGCCCATATCATTAATTGGAGAAGACTTAAAAATATATGCCAAAATTCTAGCCAATAGATTGCAGCCGCTGCTCCCCTGCCTCATACACATGGATCAGGTGGGTTTTGTAAGTGGTCGCGAGGCAAGGGGACAACACCCAGAAAACCCTGCTTCTTACTGAATATGCACTCATGATTTCCCTCTATGCCTTTTGACAGTCGATGCGGAAAAAGCATTTGTTCGGGTCGACTGGCAATTCCTCCAGATGTCTCTGGTGCAGATAGGTCTGGGCCCCAATATGCTATCCCAAATTATATCCCTCTACTCCTCTCCTTCCGCTAGAATTTGGGTGAATGGCTCATTGCCCCCCACATTTTCTATCCACAATGGGACACGACAAGGCTGTCCTCTATCTGCCCTCCTATATGTCCTTGTCATGGAACACCTGGCAATTGCTTTGCGCAATAACCCTAACATCTCAGGTGTATAAGTAGGCCCCACTCATTCCAAACTGGCTCTCTTTGCAGATGACCTGCTAATGTTTGTGACCCAACCCCATCTATCCTTACAACATATAATGCAGGAATTCACAAGATTTGGGAAGCTGAGCAACTTCAAAGTGAATCATACTAAGTTGGAAATCCTGAATATCTCACTGTCTCAGGAGGTCCTCCGCCAAGTCTCAACTAAACTTCCCTTTAAAACAGGTTCCACTTCCATCTGTTACCTCTGAATCCAAATACCCACAGAAGGGTCCCACTTGTTCTTCATGAACTTTGCTCCCCTTATGCTTATGTAGCGCTCTACCCCCATAGGAGCTGCTGGTAGTTCCTTCCTTTCTGTTACTGTAGCTCCGTTCTCCTTACCTGCACGAATTACACAGCAGACAGTCCAGAACAGTTGAACATTAAACTTTATTCTTTTCACTTAATGCATGGCAGAAAAGAATGTGCAATATGTACAGTCTGTATCTTCAAGAAGTATGAGCTGCCTCTAAATCTTAGGTTCCTGTAATGGTAGTTCTATCCTTTTCCTTAATGAACCAACAGGTGCCTCTCTGAAAAACACCCTAGTTATTCGAATTTTAGAAGTGCCAGGCCTCACCTGCCTATCTTGACTCCCGAAATCCTCCCTGGTCGGTTCAGGAAAAGTCCGGGCGCACCCCGATCTACTGCATCCTCTTGACAGCCGCTTCCTGCTCCGCATGTTCAGAACCATCCCAGCCGGTGATGTCTGATCCATGACTCCTGGAGATTCTTTAGGTAACTTAGTAAATGAACCATCCAGCGCTGAGGTCTCTGAACCCTCAGGCCTTCAGGTGCAAGATCTGGTGCTATCCAGCACTGAGAGCATTACACCCCCAGGCCTTCAAGCCTGGACCCCTGAGGGTCACATTCCCATCTCCAACCACCTCCTCCCCTCGAGCATGTGATCCCCAGTTTATATAGGCTTAATAGCCCCTGCCCACTCAAATTAATTATTGGTTCAGGGTAGCCCATACAAACTAACTGCATCCTGTGTCCAAACCACCTTCCCTCCAGCACCTCTCACTGGAAGAACAGGGCATCACTCATAACAGAATACAGGTGGTCACACCCCCAGTTCTACTCTGTCATCTCTCCTAACCAAATCAAACCCAACCAGGCTTAAACCAACAGGGCAATGAACTGGCCATTTTACCTAACACTAACCCTTACTAACCAGTTAGCACACACCTAAGTAGGTGGGTGCTACACTTAGAACCAAGACAGATCTCTTAAACTGCACGAAGAAACGCCTATCATGGCTAGGCAGGGTGAATGCTCCCTTGGTTTCTATATTTATTCCAGACAATTCCTATTTCCATACCCTCCTTGTTCTTTAAGAAACTCCGCCAACTGTTTTCCTCCTTTATCTGGAGGGGGGCTCGGCCGCGGATACGCTATGAAACTCTATCGCTCCCCAAGATTCGTGGTGGAGCTGGAGCTCCAGATGCCTCTATATACCATAGCGCAGCAGTACTCACGCGTATACTTGACTGGTTCCACCATTCCTCCACCAAATTATGGGCATGAATAGAGAGCCATCTCAATCCAATTCAGCAGGCATCTCCGCGCTTTGCCGTGGATGCCTGCTGAATTCCTGAAGGGAGGGATACCCCTTGGCGATCTCACCCGACAAACTATGCAAATATGGACCCAAATGATTTCCTCCAAGACATTATCTCCACTAAAGGGACCCATGATGCCTCTGTTTGGGACTCCGGCTTTTCCACCGGCCCTACAGGGGGTAAGTTTTGGACCTTGGTGTAAGGAGGACCACAGATGACTCTGATTAAAGATGTTCCCTCCGTCCCATCTCCTCATACTTCGACACAATGGCTGAAGAGGCAACAAGTGATATCTTACATTCGTACCTTCCCATCCTTGCCTGATATACTAACTGATTTAACAGACTTGGAGAACATGCTGCTTCAGGCCGACCCCCCTATGCATGTGGTCTCTTAACCCTACTCTCTCATACATATGGTTTCTAATCCCGAACTCGCTCCATACACACAGGCCTGGAAAGTAGATTTGGGTCACTCCTTTTCACCTGTTGATTGGCAAATGTGCTTCATTCTGACTCACAAAATATCCTTAGCCTCCAAAGCTCAAGAAAAAGGGTTCAAGTTGTTGACCCATTGGTAGAGATGCCCCTCAACTTTACACTGGATAAATCCGGCTCTCCCGGATACCTGCTGGCGTTGCTTGTCATCCAAGGGAACTTTACTCCACATTTGGTGGGAATGCCCCCCTGGGCGGAGGTTCTGGCAAAAGATACTCGACATGTACTGCAGACTCATGGTCGACCTCAATTAAAACCTCTCCTGAGGTAGTTCTGCTATCTATGCTTCCTGGACTGCTCAAATCGGTCAAAAAAAGACATTCTGTGTCACTTTCTGGCAGCAGCTAGAACGGTTCTGACCAGACACTGGAGGTCGACGAACATGCCTTCCCTGGGGGATTGGGCAATTGAAGTGGACCGAATCAATAGCTTGGAACGAATATTGTCGCAGGAATCGGGTAAAGAGGAGCAATTCTCCAAGACCTGGACCTCATGGTCTATGTTTTGTTATTCCCCGGAATTTATTCCATGGGCTGCAGAGGACTCTACCAACGCAACTGTTTAACCTAAGTGAAATCTTGTTACAAGGTCTTGTTACAGAGAAATTGCGTTTAGCACAATAACAAGCCCTAGCATATTTGTAATGTGTGGGCACCACTCGTTGAGTGGATAGTAGTGCTCACCGACCATTAATATATCATGATAGATGATATAGCTGCACAGGCTTATATACCAAATTAACTCAGTTGAAGCTAACAAATTCTCTATACCCTGAGACGTTATGGTACTAGTATTAAAACTATGTCTATTTCTATCTATGTGTTATTAAACGATGTATTTGTGTACTGTACACCTCTCCTTTCTCAAAAAAATAATATTAAACTAAAATAAAGTCATGATGCAAATCGGCTAGTCAGCCACCGCAAAGCCCGTTTAACGCTGCCGGAGCACCTGTCCCTCAAGACTGTGGTAATGCATTAGGCAAATTAGGCGGCCATTAGGTTCCATTCAGAACAGGCCTCGCCATGGTCGACCAAAAAGGGTTGAGTGCACGTGCTCAGCGTCATATCCAGAGGCTGTCTTTGGGAAATAAACGTATGAGTGCTGCCAGCATTGCTGTAGAGGTGGAAGGGGTGGGGGGTCAGCCTGCCGGTGCTCAGTCCATACGCCACATACTGCATCAAATTGGTCTGCATGGCTGTCGTCCCAGAAGGAAGTCTCTTCTAAAGATTATTTACAAGAAAGCCCGCAAACAGTTTGCTGAAGACAAGCAGATTAAGGATATGGATTACAGGAATCTGATGACCAAGATAAACTCATTTGGTTCAGATGGTGTCAAGCGTGTGTGGCAGCAACCAGGTGAGGAGTACAAAGACAAGTGTGTCTTGCCTACAGTCAAGCATGGTGGTGGGAGTGTCATGGTCTGGGGCTGCATGAGTGCTTCCGGCACTGGGGAGCTACAGTTCATTGAGGGAACCATGAATGCCAACATGTACTGTGACATACTGAAGCAGAGCATGATCCCCTCCCTTTGGAGACTGGGCCACAGGACAGTATTCCAACATAACCACCCCAAAAACACCTCCAAGACGACCACTGCCTTGGTAAAGGACCTGAGGGTAAAGGTGATGGACTGGCCAAGCATGTCTCCAGACCTAAACCCTATTGAGCATCTGTGGGGCATCCTCAAATGTAAGGTGGAGGAGCGCAAGGTCTCTAACATCCACCAGCTCTGTGATGTCATCATGGAGGAGTGGAAGAGGACTCCAGTGGTAACCTGTGAAGCTCTGGTGAACTCCATGCCCAAGAGGGTTAAGGCAGTGCTGGAAAATAATGGTGGCCAACACAAAATATTGACACTTTGGGCTCAAATTGGGAATTTTCACTTAGGGGTGTACTCACTTTTGTTGCCAGCGGTTTAGACATTAATGGCTGTGTGTTGAGTTATTTTGAGGGGACAGCAAATTTACACTGTTATACAAGCTGTACACTCACTACTTTACATTGTAGCAAAGTGTCATTTCTTCAGTGTTGTCACATGAAAAGAGAGAATAAAATATTTACAAAAACGTGAGGCGTGCACTCACTTTTGTGGGATACTGTAAGTATTCAATTTTTTCAAAAACGTGCCTCAACCACATTAATTTACCAGCCACCAACCACAGATGTAAGCAGGCCTATGTTTTTTCTTCATATCTTTATTTATACCTACTGAACCTGCCAGTAAAACACTTCCGGTCGTAGAGTGACACTGTTCACTCACAGTATTGTATCTATGGAGGAATAACACTAGGGCAGGTAGTGTGTTACTGGCAGGATCAGCGGGTATAAATAAAGGACTACAGAACACCTTCCGCTATCCCCTTCCCTATAACATGGGGTGACATGTTGTGTAGTCCACAGAGAGAACTGGAAGCAATCCTAACTGATAACATTCAGCCCATATCAGCTTGTTGGGTTTAACAGATATTGAACAGACAGGGCTACTGCTAGAAATCAAGGGGCCCCATACTGACAGGCCCCCCTAAAAACATCAAAATTATAGTTTTGTTTAAAATACTCTAAACCCATTAATTGTAGACACAGACGCAACATAACTTACAAAATCCCTGCTGAATCTAAATGATAAAACTGTATTGAGTTATTAAATAAAACTCTGTGTGTGGATGATGTCTTGGGGCTCATTCACATGAGTGGTGTGTGTATGTGGCTGGAGCTGCCTGCAGCTGTGTGTGGGTGCAGGTGTACGGACCGAACACAGACAGCATGCATTCAGAGCCACACCTACCTGCACACCTACCAAATAAGGACCTATACCTGTGTTCTAGAAAGAGAGGGGTTCCCCTTGGGGTAGAACTTTAGCGGCACTAAGATAAATGTCACAAATCAATTAAATAGAAAAATGGTTATATAGTTATTGAAAATACATAAAATTGTAAGTTTTGTATGTAATAGTTTTTTGCGTTGCAATACTATCTGTGAATGATTTGTATAGAGATTGATTGTTTGTACTTATTTCATAGAGTTTCTATATCCTATCTACCCCTGAGGAAGGAGTATCTCTAGTAGACTCTGAAACGCGTCGGTTGAAGGATCAATCCTATTTACCATCTACCTCAACTATTTGCAATATCAGTAATGTGTACACTCCGTGATCCATGTTTTTATCTATGTATTTTCAATAAATATATAACCATTTTTCTATTTTACTGATTTGTGACATTTATCTTAGTGCCGCTAAAGTCCTACATCAAGGGGAACCCCTCTCTTTCTATATCCTTATATTTGGATGTTGGCACTGTAAAACAATCACCTCTACTTTTTCATATACCTGTGTTCGTACAGCCACTGCAGCCTCATAAAGTTTCACATTGTATGGGCCAGAGAACCCGCTCTCCAGCCTGAAACTATCCCCCTGCATGCCCGGGAGAGGAGAGATGTCAAGTCAGCAGCGCTGTGAGAGGGAGGGTGGGGGCACACAGAGGGGCCCGGCAACAAGGGCAATGGGATGTGGGCAGGGAGGGTGATCAATGCAGCGGGGGAGCAATTACAGGAACCAATCCCCTGGGTGGCTCTCTGCAGCAGCTGAAAGCCAGCAGGAGGGATAGAAGGAGAAGCCAGCTTTTAGCTGCTGCAGAGAGGGTCAACCAGGGGATCAGTTTCTGTAATTGCACCCTCCCCGCTGCATCAATCACCCTCCCTGCCCACATCCGATTTCCCCTGCTGCCCGGGCCCCTCTGTGTGCTCCCACCCTCCCCCTTGCAGGGCTGCCAGCAGGAGGGAGAGGAGGAGAAGCCAGCTTTTAGCTGCTGCAGAGAGAGCCACCCAGGGGATCAGTTCCTCTAATTACCCCCCCTGCTACATCGATCCCCCTCCCTGCCCACATCCGATTTCCCCTGCTGCCTGGGCCCCTCTGTGTGCTCCCACCCTCCTCCTCGCAGCAGTGCCAGCGGGAGGGAGAGGAGGAGAAGCCAGCTTTTAGCTGCTGCAGAGAAAGCCACCCAGGGGATCGGTTCCTGTAATTGCCCCTCCCCCCCTTCCCTACTACCTCAATCACCCTCCGTGCCCATTCGATTCCTTCTGCTGGCCAGACCCGTACAGAAGGACCGGTGGTACCCCTTATCGGCAGCCCTGTGAATATATTAAACAGATCAAAATGATAGAAAATATGATGATTATTAGGATTTACATACACTTTAAATTTAAATGTAAATTACTACAGCTTTCACTTGGTGTGGAGACCATTTTTTCAGATAATTACATTCTCTGAATTAAATAATGATTGTATGACTTTAGTGTCAAATATATTTTATTAACAATATCAAGGAATATTTATACACAGTCATTGGTAGTCAGTTATTGATGACAAAGACATCATTTAATATTTCTTAGTCCAGTGTACAATGTTTGGTTAAATCTTGCGTGAAAGGGGACTATCATCATCCGGCAATATGATATAGTAATAAACTGTCTATGAAGACCTATAAATTAGTCTAGGAGAGACTGTAATCACTGACTATAGAGTCATATCAGAGTTCAGAAAAGCAAGGAGAAAGAAAAGAAAAGCGGAAGGAAAAAGAAGAAGAGGGATAGGATACAGAGGAGGGGAAGGGGCGTGGAGCGGGCCTCGGCACGGCAGTATATGCAAGAGGTATTAAAGATGAACAATTGTGTCTAATCTCGAGTGGTCAATAAAGTTTTCAAGGCGTCTGATGTTGAGTATTCAATCCAGATGAGCCATAGAGTTTTGAATTTATCAAAAATGTCGTTATCCAAGGCCAACCTTTCCTCCGTGCGCATAATGTCATTCATTGTCGTCACCCACAAAATAAGTGGGGGTCTAGTGGGGGTTGATTGTATGACTTTAGAAGGGATGGATAATCAAACTAAAAAGCTATTTTTTACAGTTGCCGGTACTTGTCTTTAACTTACATTTATGTAATTTATTCATGACAAACCCTCTCCTGTTTTATTAATGGGTGTGTAGACGTGTAAGCCTTTTACAAGAAACCAAAGAGCAGCAACAACTGTGAAACCCAAAGTAAATACGCAAGTGAAAACGAATGTTTTGCGGTCACAAGACGTAGATGAAATAGGAACGAAATTCATCACAAGTTAAAAGAAAGGTCTAATTTGAGAGTCTTTTTTTGGGCAGCTCAGGAAGGAAGTGGTACACCTCGCAAATGAGATGCAAAAGCTGCAACAATGCAGCAATTTCATGGCATAATACATACACAAATAGGAATGTACCACATTATTTATTTATGCAGGGTGCCCCTATCCTTGGTGGAGCCAAAGGCAAAGGTTGAAAGGTTGGCTGTACACATGGGTTTCTCACCATGCCCATACCTTTTTTTTTTTTTAGTTTTTTTTTTTAGTTTTTTTTTTTGTTTTGGATAGCGAAGTGAGGCCTTAGACCAGTGGTGGTTACATTTCTTGATATATGGGTGCCTCAAGTGTGGTCCCTGACGTCACTTACGGGCCACATATGTGATTTAGTAAAAGTCGTCGGGAACTGCTTACATGCAACAGAAAATGGTCAAACACTATGGTCTTGTTACAAGTAATGGGTAGAGACTGCAGACGTGGTGCAGGACATGGTCAGAGACTGCAAACATGCTAAAGGAGTTGGAGACTGGGGGTCATGCCTTTTGCAAATGCAGTTGCTCCAGAGCTTAGTAAGTTGCTCCAGAGCTATTTGCCTTTAGTAAATCAACCCCGTAGACTCAGCAGTATGTTTATAGGCAGGTGCAATCTGCTGTCTCCACTACAGGTGGTGCTGAACCGCAGCGGCAATGCAGAGGGAGAGGAAGTCATTGGGAACAGGGTTCTTTTATGGTTTGCTGAGTCACAGGAGCAGCAATCCAATTGGATGCTGGTTGCCCTTGTGACTTTTGATGGCCATCTTAGCTGTAGCAGAGTCTATTTTTAAAATTTTGGCCCCGGGGTTTGGCACCCTTTTATGCGAGTGGGTAGTGTAGGGTAAGGTACCCCGTCTGGTAGGGACAGTAGTAGCAATAGGGTAATGTTCCTGATGAGAAAGGAAAGCATAGGGTCACATTTCTCTGGATACATTCCTGATTAGGCATAAGATGGTAAGATGATACTTTCCTGATTAGGCATAAGTTTTCAGTGAAAACCAGAAGTTAAGTGGGGTTCCACCCAAAAAAACAAAAATACCTGAAAAATTCTAAAAAACAAAACAAAAAAACATTTGGATATTATTTTTTTTTTTTACTTACCTCTAAATGCCTGTTGCTAGGTGGTCCCTCGTAGTCTGCCTCTTCCTTTGCCTGGGCTGGTGACATCACTTCCCCCTCGGCACAGGAAGGGCTCCGCTCTGCTCCCTCCCTCCTGTCAATCATCTGGGACCCATTACAGGTCCCAGGTGATTGGGCGGCCAATCACGGCGCGCGGCGCCGATCGCGCATGCGCAGTGGGTGCCAGGCTGTGAAGCCACAGCCCGGCGCCCACAGTTGAAATGCCGGCGCCGACGAGCGGAGGGGGGGGACGAGCGGGGCTTCGATCCCCTGCATCGCTGGACCCAGGGACAGGTAAGTGTCCAATTAAAAGTCAGCAGCTGCAGTATTTGTAGCTGCTGACTTTTATTTATTTATTTTTTTAATGGACCCCCTGGGTGGAACTCCTCTTTAGTTCACAAGGGTAAAAGTCCCTGCCTCACATTTTCTTCCCGTTTTCGTTTGTTAACGAAAACGGATCTGATTTTCGTCGTAGTTTTTGTTGGTGGATGAAAATGTGGTGTACTTTTCGTTTTAGTTTTTTGTCACTGTAAAAATGCCGCTGACAAAATCTTTGACGAAAAAGTTTTTGTTGACGAAATTAACACTGCACTCCACTTCATACTTTATATTCTACTTTAGGGAAGTAAAATAATACTCCGCAAAATATATAACTAAATAAAAAATATATAACAGCAGCTACACAGGAATGTGACAAAAATTCAAATACAAAGGGTGCAAGAAAATGTAGCGCTAACAAAATATGTGCAGAAGTGCAATAATCAAATAATATAAATAAATATTCCAAGTCCAACCTAGTGAAATGAATGGATATATATGAAAGTGAAAAAATGTTTATGTGAGTCTCATATCATAAATCCAAAGGAATAAAAAAATATTTGTAGAAATCCACAACAATGAAGTGATGATTTTCCAACGTGCAAGATGTAATATAAAACATCAACAATGGTGAATCCTGAAGGCGAATAAGATTGGATACTCTCCGAATCATAAAAGCCTGGACAACCAAATCAGTGGTTCTCTCGGATGGAGGTAGAAACCCAGAGTCTCCAGTGATATCTTCAAACGACCTCATGGATCTCGACCAAACTGGAAAGGCAACTATCCAAAAGGAACACCACGACAGCTCTCATCCAAGTACAATGTATATGAAAAAAGAGAGGGTGGGCTCCAATAGTGCAGGTCAAAAAGGTGGGTTTATTAAAACCAACATACATAGATAAAAGTGATCACGGTGAATAAAAGCAATGTGGGGAGCGATGAACCTTGCCCTCACTTTACACTGGGAGAGTAAGCCCACTTCGATCAAGTACCTCCAAGCCCTTCTTTTTTAATTCATGTTGGTCATCTGGTAGATTGTGGTGAGTTGGATCAATGGGAATGGCAATTAATTCACCTATAAAAAAGTATGATCTCCTTTAGGGAGGTAATCCGTGTTGGCATTTTGACGTGTGTGTTTTACTATTTCTCTGATCATGAAAGACGAATCACTCTTCAGATGATCAGTTCCAGGATTTCTGGTTAAGTGCGTTCCTCTAGCTTGCTAAGTCTAATTAATTTATACATTACATTAATTGTATTAAATGTTATTAAATTACATTTCATTTACCGCATTAAATTGAATTAAGTGTATTCTATGATCACAGCATACACTTTTATTTTATAACATCAACATTAGACTAGCAACACAAACAATAGTTATATTTGACAATCCACTGTAAACTTACTTGATAAATCTCCTTTCATGTTGTGAGTGATCATAGGCGTGCGCACAGGGTGTGCCAGGTGTGCCCAGGCACACCCTAATCACCCTGTCCAGCACAGATTCCCCCTACTGCCCCCCCCTTTCCTCCCACAGCGCTTCCGGCTTCCCTCCTCTCCTTTCCTGTTACTGTGGACATGTTTTAGGACGAGTGGGAGAAGGGGTCGGTAAATATGTAATTTACCAGCCTCTTCCCTTTCTGAATGAACATTGTGAGTTATCGGTAATGTGTGTTTGAGCTTTGGGGTGCACACCCTAATGCAATAGGCTGCGCACACCTATGTGAGTGATGCTTGTCTGCTGGCCGTCCCTTTATACAACTTCTTGGATTCCCTGTATGCTTTGCAGCCTCTACTCAATGTTTAAAGTGGTTGTAAAGCCTAAACATTTTGAACCTTAATGCATTTCTTGCATAGAGTAAAAAATGTTTAGGTATCAGCATCCCCCCTGAACACCCCCCCCCCCACACCTTTACCTACATGAGTCCTTGTTCGATCCAACGCCGTGCACGTCTGCGGATCTTCTCCCCCCTCACTTCCGGGTCTCGCTGGCTTTGCTGGGGCACTGGGTGCCATTGGCTCCCAGTGCTGTCAATCAAAGCCAGTGACAAGGGAGCGGGGGCGGCGGGGTCGAGTCCCACTGTCTGTGTCAATGGACACAGCAGTGGGGCTCCGGTGCCAGCAAGCACATGTGCCTCCATGGGAAGCGGCTTTCCATGGAGGCACTGGATAGAGGGGAGGAGCCAGAAACGCCAGCGGAGGACCCGAAAAGAGGAGGTTTTGTGGCTGACGTGTTTGTCTTTTAACCACCACTTATGGACCGCCCTACGCAGATATACTGCAGCAAGCAGGGTGGCTCTGCAGCACAAAATCACGTACCTGTCCAATCACAGTGGGAGCCAATCAGTGGGTCCGGCGGACGCAATGTCAGAACCCAGCCGATCGTTCTGAGGAGAGGCAGAACAACCTATGTGAACAAGGCAGACCGCCGTTCTGCCAGAGGGGAAATGGAGATCTTGTGTTTCTGCTAAGCAGAAACACGAATCTCTGTTTTCCTTCAGTCAAAGCACACCCCCCACAGTAACAAAGCACTCCCAGGGGACACATTTAACCCTTTGATTGCCCCTGATGTTAACCCCTTCCCTACCAGTGTCATTTATACAGTGACAGTGCATTTTTTTTAAGCACTGATGACTGTATTGGTGTCACTGGTCTGCAAAAAGTGTCACCTAGTGTCAGATTTATCTACCGCAATGTCCCAGTCCCACTAAAAATCTCGAAATCTCTAACTTTATTTGGGTACAGCGTCGCTCGGCCGCGCAATTGTCAGTTAAAGCAACGCAGTGCCGTATAGCAAAAAAAAATGGGATAAAAAATTCTCTTTACAATCACTTAAGGGACAATGCTGCCTGCAAGCAACGATTCCTGTGCTGACCTTACCTTATGAAACTCCTCCTTCCAGCACCTCTGTAGCTCAGAAGGCAGGCTCTGCAAAATTTCAAATAGGATAGAAACTGCACTAAAAACTAAAATTGTATACAAATTATTAGAGCAGGAACTCTTCTGTGAGATATAAACACAGTTCCATATCATGTAGTCCTATACGGAGTGGCGCTAGTAGTAAGATTCAATTCAATCCACCAAGCACAGCTGATTTGATAAACATTCAAAAGTGATGGAAAAATACTCTTTATCAGTGTCCACACCATCCATAAAATCCTTAAAACTTTATTTTAAACATTCAAAAAGATTGCACTTACATCAAGGAAAGTGAATTTTCACCTTTAAAAACAAATACGCCAGTCGGCAGATTAGCAGCAACCCATCCTTCTAGGACTCGAGGACCGTGATGACGTCAGCACGTTGCTCCACCCTACGCATTTCGTCATATAGTGATGTCGTCCCTCAGGCGACGTCGCTATATGATGGAACACGTAGGGTGGAATGGCGTGCTGACGTCTGATATTACCCACTTTTTTGGTAAAATATAAAATAAGAGGCTGCATCGAGTAAATGGATAGCAAATATGCCAAGCCTTAAAATTGTCTATGCCCATTAAATGGCTATAAACTACAGTATGTAATATTGCACATGGCAATGCTTTAAAAGGTCATCAACTTAGAGTTAACCAAGAACGATGGTCCAATAATAATTTCTATCACTCTGGCGTGTGCAGCAATCTTGTTTCTAGATATGTATTAATACCTGCATGTGCGTATGTAGATGAGGGCAAAGGGGCTTAAAAAACTGTTTGGGTGTTTTTATATTTATTTTATTAAACTTTATTTATATGTTTATTTTTAACACATAATTGCCTCTTGGGGGATCAGGAAGGAATTTTTTTCCCCTGCTGTAGCAAATTGGAGCATGCTCTGCTGGGGTTTTTTGCCTT
Organism: Aquarana catesbeiana; assembly: GCF_042186555.1. NCBI lineage: Eukaryota > Metazoa > Chordata > Amphibia > Anura > Ranidae > Aquarana > Aquarana catesbeiana. Next base: position 323,866,164 of record NC_133330.1, on the reverse strand, counting down.
CCTCTGGATCAACTGAGGGTATAGAATTGGGTCTATTGGATTGTACAATATTTTTTTTTTTTTTTTTTTTTTTTCTTTTTATGGTTGAGCTGGTTGGACTTGTGTCTTTTTTCAACCTGACTAACTATGTAACTAACTATGTAACTACATTGCTTTTACAAGGGCACTGATAAGGATTGTGCAAGTGACAGGTCCCTCTTACCCTCTGAAACCAGACAGTTCTGAAACCAGAAGGGCTTGTTTAGGCAGGTAGCAGTCTCTGCTGCTCCTCCAAAAAGCAATAAGTAGCGAATCACTTTTCAGAGGGCAGTAGAGCAGCAGCCAGGCATCCAAGCAGAGATACTGCTGCCTCCTGAATGCCTGTTTTTTTTTTTTTTTTTTTGCAGACAAAGAGGATTTTGGATGGGAATACTAACCCATTCAAGTGCACCTGTTGATGTGTGGCGAAAAGGAGGTGATGTATTCTACAACTGCATGAATGAGAGCAGTGCCTGCAGAGTCACTCCTGTCAGAAGGAGCAGGGGCTTGATAGCTGCTGGAGGGTAGCCTGCTGTGGGTAGAAGAGAGCGAGCAGCCAATGTGAAGGGGCCTTTTTCTCAGCACAGTGCCACTGGGGGGGTGAAGGCACACTTCTTCTCATCTCCCTTTGTCATGTGACATATCGCATGACTAGAGATGGAAAGAAGGAGAAGCTGCCTTCACTCCTGGTAGCTTCTGCCCTGAGGTCTGAAGTTAGTGAGAACACAGAGGGTGGGAGGACAACTCAGTTCTAGACCCCCCCCTCTCCTCCTCAGAACCCTCCAAGAGCCCCTTGGGCTCCTCCCTCCCTTACAGCCCTTCAGCCCCTTCCTCCCCCAGAGCCCCACAGATCCCCACAGATCCCTTTAGTTCCATGCACTCATCAGAGCCCACCTCCTAGCTCCCCTGCTTCACCCCACTGGCAGAAATGCCAAAGTAGTCCTCCTCAAACTGACACCAATGATGGAAGAGAATGTTTTTCCCACTGACACTGATGCAGGGCCATTCTTCCTCTTAGCAACACCACTGATGCAGGGACATTTTTCCTTCCAGTGACACCCCTGACGCTGGGACATTTATTCCCTCCAGTGACACCACAGACCCGTGGGCATTTTTCCTTCTGGTGACCCCTAACACAGAGACGTTTAGTCCTTCCAGTGATTCCACTGAGGTGGGGGCATTTTTTTCCTTACAATGACAGCAACGATGAAGGGACATTTTTCCTTCCAGTAACACCACTGATGCAGAGGCAATTATTGCTTCTAGTGACACAACTGATGCAGGGACATATATTCCTTCCAGTGACACCATGGATACAGTAGCATTTGTCTTTGCAATTAAAACACTGATAGTAAGAAGAGCCGGCAAGACTGTAATCCTTGAAGTGTCGTTTTTATTGGTACATCAGAGTGACAATAAAACAATAATGCTGATGCGTTTCGGCAATAGCCTTAGTCGTAGCTAGTCTACGACTAAGGCTATTGCCGAAACGCGTCAGCATTATTGTTTTATTGTCACTCTGATGTACCAGTAAACGACACTTCAAGGATTACAGTCTTGCCGGATCTTCTTACTATTGTTGCATTGGAGTGTGTTGGGATACATCGAGCCTCGGCACCTGTGAGCGGACTTGGTGTATGGATTGGGTTGTCCCTGCAGAGAGCGCTGTTACCTTTTTCTTTTCCATGTTGAATTAAACCACTGATGCAGGGACATTCTTTGATTCCAGTGACGCCACCAATGCAGAAACTTCCAGTGACATCAATATAGTGATATTTTTACTTTCAGTGACACCACGACACAGAGACATTTTTTTTTTTCCAGCGACACCACCGTCACAGGGGCATATTTCCTTCTAGGGACACCACTGACACAGTAACATTTTTTCATTTGCCTCTGTTAGCCCCATATTTATGCATCTATTTGAAACTATTCAGTTTGCTGTACTACAACCATTGCCACTATTTCAGTGTATGCCACAAATATTACATGCATTTTGACAAAGTTGCACGTGCATGTGCTCTACACGTGCCACTATTGGCCCCACCCATTTCTTCATCTGAGGGTTGATCACAGTTTACTCTTTCCACTCATTGGATGACCTTGTCCCGACACTGGGCCTTCCATTCACACATTTTACCGCACATTACCAAAGGGCATCAGTGTGACCCTTTATTTCCTTTCTTCTTTTTTTTTTTTTTTACTTTTAATAGAAGTTGAATAAGACATAGATGAAGTACAAGGTGCAAAAACCACAGCTTTGAGCTTTTAGTTTGTTAGCAATAATTAGACTTATACAGCGGGTAAAATAAGTATTGAACACGTCACCATTTTTCTAGGTAAATATATTTCTTAAGGTGCTATTGCCATGAAATTTTCACCACGTCACCACATGTCGGTAGCAACTGATGCAAACCATACACACAAAGAAACCAAAACAAATAAGTTCAGAAATTAAGTTATATGTAAAGAAATGGAACGACACAGGAAAAAAGTATTGAACACGCTAACTGAAATGTATTTAATACTTTGTACAAAATCCTTTGTTGGTAATGACGGCTTCAAAACGCCTCCTGTATTGAGAAACTAGTCCCATGCGTTGCTCAGGAGTGATTTTGGCCCATTCTTCCACACAAACAGTCTTCAAATCTTGAAGGTTCCGTGGGCTTCTTCTATGAACTCTGATCTTTAGTTCTTTCTATAGATTATCTATTGGATTCCAGTCAGGTGATTGGCTGGGCCATTCTAGCAGCTTTATTTTCTTTCTTTGAAACCAATTGAGAGTTTCCTTGGCTTTGTGTTTGGGATCATTGATTGCTCAGATGTCCACCATCGTTTCATCTTCATCCTCCTCCTGGTAGTTGGCAGCAAATTTTTTATCAAGAATGTCTTGGTACATTTTTCCATTCATCCTTCCTTCAACGATATGAAGTTTGCCAGAACCGTCTGCTAAAAAAACAGCCCCGCCCACACCATGATGTTCCCACCTCCAAACTTCACTGTTGGCATGGGTGTTTTTGGGGTGATGTGCAGTGCCATTTCACCTCCAATCATGGTGTGTATTATGGCATCCAAAGAGTTCAATTTTGGTCTCATCTGACCAGACTATATTCTCCTAGTATTTCACAGGCTTGTCTAAATGTTGTGCAGCACACTTTAAATGAGCTTCAACATGCTTTCTCTAAAGCAACGGAGTCTTGTGTGGTGAGCGTACATACAGGCCATAGTGGATGAGTGCATTACTTATTGTTTTCTTTGAAACAATTGTACCTGCTAATTCCAGGTCTTTCTAAAGCTCTCCACAAGTGGTCCTTGACTCTTGGTCAACTCTGATAATTCTTTTCACTTCTCTGTTAGACACCTTGCGAGGAGCCTCTGGTCGTGGCCGGTTTATGTTAAAATTATGTTCTTTCCACTTCTTGATTATGGTCCCAACAGTGCTCACTGGAACATTTATAAGTTTAGAAATCCTTTTGTAACCAATGCCATCAGTGTGTTTGGCAACAATAAGGTTGTGAAGGTCTTGAGAGAGCTCTTTGCTTTTACCCATCATAAAATGTTTCTTGTGCGACACCTTGGTAATGAGACACCTTTTTATAGGCCATCAGTTGAGACTGAACTGGCTGATATTAATTTGCACTGACAAGGGGCAGGATTGCTTTCTAATTACTGATAGATTTCAGCTGGTGTCTTGGCTTTCCGTACCTTTTTCCACCTCCCTTTCTTTGTGTGTTCAATACTTTTTCCCTGTGTCATTCCATTTTATTGCACATAACTTCTGAACTTACAGTCAGGTCCATAAATATTGGGACATCGACACAATTCTAATTTTTTGGCTCTATACACCACCACAATGGATTTGAAATGAAACAAGAAAGATGTGCTTTAACTGCAGACTTTCAGCTTTAATTTGAGGGTATTTACATCCAAATCAGGTGAACGGTGTAGGAATGACAACAGTTTGTATATGTGCCTCCCACTTTTTAAGGGACCAAAAAAATGGGACAATTGGTTGCTCATGGCTGTTCCATGGCCAGGTGTGTGTTATTCCTTCATTATCCCATTTACAAGGAGCAGATAAAAGGTCCAGAGTTCATTTCAAGTGTGCTATTTGCATTTGGAATCTGTTGCTGTCAACTCTCAATATGAGATCCAAAGAGCTGTCACTATCAGTGAAGCAAGCCATCATTAGGCTGCAAAAACAAAACAAACCCATCAGAGAGATAGCAAAAACATTAGGTGTGGCCAAATCAACTGTTTGGAACATCCTTAAAAAGAAAAAAAAGCACCGGTGAGCTCAGCAACACCAAAAGACCCGGAAGACCATGGAAAACAACTGTGGTGAATGACCGAAGAATTCTTTCCCTGGTGAAGAAAACACCCTTCACAGCAGTTGGCCAGATCAAGAACACTCTCCAGGAGGTAGGTGTATGTGTGTCAAAGTCGACAATCGAGAGAAGACTTCACCAGAGTGAATACAGAGGGTTCACCACAAGATGTAAACTATTGGTGAGCCTCAAAAACAGGAAGGCCAGATTAGAGTTTGCCAAACTACATCTAAAAAAGGCTTCCCCTTTCTTTTTTCCTTTCTTTTTCCTCCCCTTTCTTCCTTCCCTTTCATCCCATATGCTTCCCATTCCCCTCCAATTATAAATACTCCATCAATCTATTCGTGGACCGAAATTCCTCCCATTTTTGCCATATTTCTGGCATCTGACCCCCTACTTCCCCTTCTTCTCTTATCTTATTTAATTTCGTTCATTTCACATATCCATTCCAACACAGTTGGCTTATTTGTTTTTTTCCAATTTCGCGCTATAATTGTTCTAGCTGCAATTGTCATGTGGTGAAGAATATCTATTTTGGTTACCCTTATTGTATCTGATGTAAGGGAGAACAACGAGGTGCTTATATTTGGACTCCTTTCTATTCCTGACACTTTCTGATATATCTCAAATATTTTGTCCCAGAAGCTCCTCGCTCCTTGACAACTGTACCATACATGATCCATGGCCCCTCTTTCTACCTTACATTTTTTTTTTTGAATGTTTAGATGTATGTATGAGCAATAGGAAATGAATATTTTGAGGTATGTATGAGTAATAGGAATTCAGATGATTCTATAGAAACAGGAGGAAGTGGTATCATTAAGATTATATATTATGTAAAAGGAATTTTTAATGTATGTATTTTTGAAGATGGTATGATGTGTATTACTTGTCTTTTTTAAAAAATTTAATAAAAAGAAGATTGATAACAAAAAGCCTTCACAGTTCTGGAACAACATCCCATGGACAGATGAGACCAAGATCAACCTATACCAGAGTGATGGGAAGAGAAGAGTATGGACAAGGAAAGGAACTGCTCATGTTCCTAAGCATACCACCTCATCAGTGAAGCATGGTGGTGGTAGTGTCATGGTGTGGGCATGTATGGCTGCCAATGGAACTGGTTCTCTTGTATTTATTGATGATGTGACTGCTGACAAAAGCAGCAGGATGAATTCTGAAGTGTTTCGGGCAAAAATTATCAGCTCATATTCAGCAAAATGCTTCAGAACTCATTGGACGGCCCTTCACAGTGCAGATGGACAATGACCTGAAGCATACTGCGAAAGCAACCTAAGAGCTTTTTAAGGGAAAGAAGTGGAATGTTATGCAATGGCCAAGTCAATCACCTGACCTGAATCCGATTGAGCATGCATTTCACTTGCTGAAGACAAAACTGAAGGGAAAATGCCCCAAGAATAAGCAGGAACTGAAGACAGTTGCAGTAGAGGCCTGGCAGAGCATCACCAGGGATGAAACCCAGCGTCTGCTGATGTCTATGCATTCCAGACTTCAGGCTGTAATTGACTGCAAAGGATTTGCAACCAAGTATTAAAAAGTGAAAGTTTGATGGATGATTGTTAATCTGTCCCATTACTTTTGGTCCCTTAAAAAGTGGGAGTCACATATACAAACTGTTGTAATTCCTACACCATTCACCTGATTCGGATGTAAATACCATCAAATTAAAGCTGAAAGTCTGCAGTTAAAACACATCTTGTTCATTTCATTTCAAATCCATTGTGGTGGTGTATAGAGCCAAAAAGATTAGAATTGTGTCGATGTCCCAATATTTATGGCCTGACTGTATTTGTTTTGAATGAAAGAAAATTCCTTAATATATGGCCTGCTTTACGCCACTGGCTACCCCAAATGTATTGTATTGTTATTGTATTGTTGCAGACATGTGGTGAGAATTTTCATGTCAATAGCACCTTTAGAAATACATTTACCTAGAAAAATGGTGACGTGTTCAATACTTATTTTATGTACTTTCAAAGTCTGGGTGACCACCATCTGACAAACACTGCAGTCAACATTTGGGGTAGCCAGTGGCATAAAGCAGGCCATACATTATGGAATTTTCTTTCTTTCACAAGTAGCTTGACCCACTTCTGCAGTACTATTGTGCTCTAAAGGTGGGGAGTGCGGGAAGCCTTCCCTGCCAGTTGAACACAATGATTAGTGTTGCCAGCTTAAAGCCAGCTGCAGGGGCGTCACTAGGGGGTGGCTTTTGGGGCTATAGCCCCGAATCTGGGGCCAATAGCCCCGAGTCTCTGCAGGGGATCCCAAGGGGAGGAGAGGCTCTCTGGGGACCATTATGTTAGTGGGGGGCTCTCTGGGGACCCTGATTTTAAGGCAGAGGCTCTCTAGGGCCCCAGATTTAAGGGGGAGGCTCTCTGGGGACCCTAATGTAAGGGGGGGCTCTCTGGAAACCCTGATGTAAGTGGGAGGGCCCTCTGGGTACCCTGATGAAAGGGGGAGGCTCTCTGAGGACTCTGATGTAAGGAGGAGGCTCTCTGGGGACCCTGATGTAAGGGGGGGCTCTCTGGGGACCCTGATGTAAGGGGGGCTCTCTGGGGACCCTGATGTAAGTGGGGGGCTCTCTGGGGATATATATACACACACACACGTATATTACGGTATATACATGTGTATGCCCGCCCAAGCATATGACTTTCTTTACTACGCTGCTATGGGCTCTAGCCCCAGATCTTTTGTAGACCTAGCAACGCCCCTGGCCAGCTGCATTAATCGTTCAGGAAAAACCCAACAGGCTGGCTGATCGATTGATGGACTGTACTACCAGGGTGCCCTTACATGGATCGAAATTCGGCCGGTCCCTGCTGAACTGGACAAAATTTGATCCATGTATGGCCAGCTTAACAATAGCCATAACAGTCCACGTAATTGTTATCGGGCCTGGAGTAGGAGGGTCCCCATGAGGGAGACTGTTAAGGAAAACTAAACTGTGAAGTTTCCAGTATAGAAGGGCTAAAGTCAGACCTCAGGATCATTGCTAGTCACAGATCCCTCTCTGTAGAGTAAGAAACATTTGCTTAGCTAGTAAGCAGTGTATATTTATTTAACTTCTGCTACAGACTGCAAAAATCTGCATCTGAGGTCCTGCACATGGACTGTAATTTACGCTTATGATTTATTGAAATCCTGGCAACAGAAGGATGCTAGGAGGCCTCCTTGAGAAGCCACTTGTGTTCTGGTGATAGGGAAATTGCATATTTCATCATTCCTATAGCTCACAATATCTAATAATGAATTCTAAACCTGGTTAGGGGCAATACAGGACATAAACTCTGGTTACTTTACTTGATCTTATACCAAAGGAATTTCATTGTAAACTAACTATATAGACAAGCCAGCTCACTCTCCTTTCAGGAATGTGCCATTTTCCTTAGAAGGTCATATTGCTTGCAGTGAGGACAGGGGCGGATCCAGAGTCTAGTCTCCGGAGGGGCACTGCCAGAAAATACGTTTTTTTGGGAGCAATTTATCAGGGAAAAGGCTGGTGTTGGCGCTTCAATCATCACAGCACCATGGTTGTGATTGAAGCGCATTATTTCTATTATCACATCGTTATATAAAATGAAATAGTTCAACTCACCATAATGCAGAATCAGTGGGAGCCCTGAGTGTGTCACTTGCCACGTCGCCTGCAACACATTGCGGATTGTCACTTGCCACGTTGCCTGCCACCAGATGCGGATTGTCACTTGCCACGTCGCCTGCCACCAGATGTGGATTGTCACTTGCCACGTCGCTTGCCACACGTTGCGGATTGTCCCTTGCCACGTCCCCTGCCACCAGATGCGGATTGTCACTTGCCACATCACCTGCCACCTGTTGCAGATTGTCACTCGCCACGTCGCCTGTCACCAGATGCAGATTGCCACGTCACCTGTCACACATTGCAAATTGTAACTTGCCACGTCGCCTGCCACCAGATGCAGATTGTCACTTGCCACATCACCTGCCACACGTTGCAGTTTGTCACTTGCTACGTCGCCTGCCACCAGATGCGGATTGTCACTTGCCTGCTACAATTGTCACTTGCTGTGTCACTTTCCTGCTAAGGTGGTCTCTTGCTGTCCCAGAGAGTCAGGCAGCAGATTACCAGTCAGGCAGCAGAGAGATGATGTAATCACTCTGCTGCCTGTGGCTGCCTGCACAGTGAGGGTGGAACTGCAGGGATGCAGGGCGGGCGGTGAGAGATGATGTCATCTCTCTGCTCCCCCACCTGCCGACTCTCTGATTGGCCAGCAGCCTGCTCACAGACTGAGCCGCCCGCTCTATCAGACTCTCACCCACCCGCTCACCGACCGAGTCGCACGGCCCGCCCGCTCTCTCACCCGCTGAGCCAGCCGCCCGCACTCTCACCGTGGAGCCAGCCACCAGTGCTTTAACCTGCATTCTCGGAGGGGGCAATTGCCCCATTGCCCCCACCCCCATCCGCTCCTGAGTGGGGGTTGACCATTTCCTACATTCAAGTCCTATATTATCACAGTCAAAACTTGTAAGAGCTGAGTCTCAAATCAGAGCTTGCAATCATGCATGCATCTGTGGTCACTTGGGTGCCATGCCATATAATAGGAGGGACCCATGGCAGAAACAGCATCTTTAGTTAAGCATTCTTGTTATATTTTCTAATATTATCTGTATCTGTCATTACTTTTAATAAATGTTATACTTATAAGTAGGGATGGACTGATACCATTTTTTTTTACGATGAGTACAAGTACCGATACTTTTTTTTTAGTACTCGCCGATACCAATTACGGATACCTACCGCAACTGTTTTGTTTTCACTTCAGCTGTCAGCAATGGTACAAAGCATTGAAAAGTTATTTACAAATGAAATAAATAGATTTTTTCATTTTGCGCTTTTTCAATGTGAAATGTGTAAATATATGTTAATATATATTTGTAAAAATATTCGCTAACAAAGCAAACAAAAAAAAGTTTTAATTGTTTATCCTTTATAAAATATAGACGTGAACAAAAAAAAAAAAAGCAAGAAAATAATTAAATGGAGAAGAATAGGGAGTTAATTAAGGCTGATTATAGTAGACTAATGCCGCGTACACACGATCGGAAATGCCGCCAGCAAAAGACTGATGTGAGCTTTTGGTCGGAAAATGCGACCGTGTGCATGCTCCATCAGACTTTTGCTGGCAGAATTCTCGCCAGTAAAAGACTGAGAGCAGGTTCTCTATTTTTAGGTCGGAAAAAGTTCCTAACCGAAAATGCGTTCGTCTGTATGCAATTGGGACGTGCAAAAAATCACGCATGCTCAGAAACAATTTGACGCATGCTCGGAAGAATTGAACTTCATTTTCTCGGCTCGTCGTAGTGTTGTACGTCACCGCGTTCTTGACGGTCGAAAGTTCAGAGAACTTTTGTGTGACCGTGTGTATGCAAGGCAGGCTTGAGCGGAATTCCATCGTAAAAACCATCCAAGATTTTTCCAATGAAAATACCCCTCGTGTGTGCGGGGCATAAGGGTTTATAAGGGGTTAAACAGAGGAACATTTGTTCATCCCTCTGATCTGCAGATGAAGAAACAGAAAGATTCAAAAAGAAACAATGTTTCTTTTTATTTTAGTGTTGTTAATAAACATTGCCGGCTACTTTTTTTTGACAGCTCCAATTACCAGACTTCTTTAACACTTCAGATGTCAACAGGGGAGACCCACTGACAGCTCAAAGAACCGAGCCTGCAAGTATCAGTTTCAGGTATTGGTGCATTTGCACAAGTACCGATACTTGTGCAAATACTCTGTATCTACACTGATATAAATAACGATACAAGTATCGGTGCAACCCTACTTATAAGTATTTGTGTGATCTCTCTTTGCACATATCAAATATAACCCCAAAAACGTAAACTATGACATGCCAGTAACAAAATACCTAGCAATGGAAAATGTTGGGTGGAAAATAGCCACCTGCACCCTAACAAGATTCTAGGTGGCAACAGCCCCATACAGGCTAGCAACTGAGGATGCTAGGTGGCTTCCTTCTGAAGCTGCCTGTGTCCTAGCAACAGAGCACGCTAGGTGCCAATAGCTGTCTACGTTCTCGTAATGGAGGACACTAATGCCTCGTACACACGATCGGACATTTCTGACAACAAAATCCATGTTTTTTTTCCGACGGATGTTGGCTCAAACTTGTCTGGATACACACGGTTACACAAGTTGGTTGGAAATTCCGGACGTCAAGAACGCGGTGACGTACAACACGTACGAGGAGCCGAGAAAAATGAAGTTCAATGCAGTCTCTTCTGCTTGATTCTAAGCATGCGTGGCACTTTGTGCGTCGGAATTGTGTACACACGATCGGAATTTATGCAAACGGATTTTGTTGTCGGAAAATTTGAGAACCAGATCTCAAACTTTGTGCAACGGAAATTCCGATGGAAACTGTCCAATGGAGCCTACACATGGTCGGAATTTCCGACAAAAGGCTCCCATCGAACATTTTCCGTCGGAAAATCCGACTGTGTGTACGGGGCTTTCTTGTGAAGTCGCCTGCATCCTAGCAATGGAAGGATTCTAGGCAGCAATGGCCTCTTGCATCCTAGTGTAGCACCCTGGTGTTTGGGCAGGGTTGCTATTAAATTTATCTGCCAAGTGATAGTTGCCTTGGCCAATTGTTAGGAGGTCAATTGATTTCACCCTGACTCTGAAATTGCTGCACTTCTCTCTTCTGTTGCTAGATGGCGGAGTACCTGGTGACATTAGACAAGACAAGGGCATTGCAAGGACAGACTAGGAATGAATGGGGTGTCTCAGCCAATGGGCAGGAATTTTCTTGAACCCTTGGCCTGCTGGGAGAACCTATTTATTTGGGTGGGGTCAGGCGACCGGGGTTCTGTGCCACCTGGATGGCTGTCTGGATGGAACGTGCATTGTAATGCCCTAGATTGCTAGGCCATAAGCCTTGGGCCTATAGGGACATCTGGCTGCTAGGCTGTCTGAGGGCCTATCCAGAAGCAAGAGAGCGGCGCAGGATTGGGACTGCGGCTTGCAGTCCAACCAGAAGTTCTGCTGGCCGGAGAACCAGCTGCGGTTGGAGGTGGAGGGGAAGCTGTCGCCACTAAGGGACCATCCACCTTGCTACCGGAGACCACTGTGAGTAGCTGAAGCAAGTACCTGAGCACTATTCTCACCAACCGGGGACAGGGAAGAATTGGGAAAACTTCAGCAGGTGCCAAGCCAGGGACCTAGACAGTGGAGGTGATGCTGGCGGAGCATTATTGTGTGCCAAGCCAGGGACCAAGCAGGCAAGCGGGGTGACGTTTGAGGAGTATCTGTGAGTGCCAAGCTAGGGACCCAGCAGAGACGTGGGGGTGATCCAGTGGCGAGTGGATCTGTTAGTCTAGTGAAAGACTGGGAGCTCAGCTGAGTAGAGTCCTAGGAGTTCATTGCAACCTTTGTTAGAAACTGTTACAAGATTGTTCCCATAAGAGACAGTGGTCCTACTCATGCAGATGTGTTGTCTAGCTGGATGCCTTTCCCTGCAGGGCTGTCTGCCTATAGAAGTCTCAGAGTCTGCCAAATTAACATTGCATCTACTAAAGGGCATCCTGGCCCTAACTCTCTCTCCCTATTTAAGAGACAATAAATCTCTTTGCATTCAAGAAGTGTCTGGCACCCATCAATCTACCTTGCATTACACCCACTATGCCTTGAAACCCACTCTACACAGAAGGATGTCAGCTGTCCCTAACTCTGGAGGTCACCATTAGGCCTCAAGGGGCCTGGGACTTGGCTACACTAGCAATTGGGGATGCTAGGTGGCTACTTCGAGAAATCCGTTTGCATCCTAGCAACAGAGCACACTTGGCAACAATAGCTGTCTGTGTCCAAGTAATGGAGGACACTAGGTGGCTTCCTTAAGAAGCCAACTGCGTCCTAGCAACAGTGCTCAATCATTACATACATATAGTGTACAGAGCATTTATTACACAGGGTCTTGCTGCCAGCAAGATCCTGTTGTGCTATTTTTTAAAGTCATGTGCACATACCCTAATCATTTTTCCTTAGTATAAATATCATTTTGATTATTATAATCACTAATACAACTATAAATCTATCCAGAGCACTGCTCTCTTGTAGAGTACTGACTAGGCTGACAGTTCTCTTGCTGTCTGTCCATGATTTAGGAACAATCACAGCTGAAACTGCAAACTGCGGCAGAGAGAGTTGGCACAGGGGCCCCATCAAAACTCTGCTACGGAGTCCTGTGATTGGTAGTTATGGTCCTGGGGGTAACACAGCACAAAGCAATGTGAGCGGTTAACAAGTTCAAGTGTGTGCTGAGCCAGCAGTTCTGCACCATTTGGAGATTTTGATGAAACCAGTATTATGCCCTGTACACGCCATCGGAATTCCGCTCAAGCTTGGCTTGCATACACACGGTCACACAAAAGTTCTCTGAACTTTCGACCGTCAAGAACACGGTGACCTACAACACTACGGCGAGCCGAGAAAATGAAGTTCAATGCTTCTGAGCATGAGTCGAATTGTTTCCCAGCATGCGTAGGAATTTTGCGCGTCGGAGTTTGTAGATGATCGCATTTTCGGATAGGAACTTTTTTCCGACTGAAAAATAGAGAACCTGCTCTCAATCTTTTGCTGGCTGGAATTCCGCCAGCAAAAGTACGATGGAGCATACATCACGGTCGGAATTTCTGACCAAAGGCTCACATCCGACCTTTGCTGGCAGAATTTCTGATCGTGTGTACGGGGCTTTAGAAGTTTTTCAAAAGGACTGTGAGCCGGATTGGGGGTAAAATACTGACAGATTTAGGGGAAACCACTACTTACAAATTGATGGGGGGTCTAAGTACGAATATTTGCTTGACCCAGTTTTGCTTAGATGAAATAAAGTAGCAACAAGAAGTGAGAATGATTCTCCCCAACAGGAACACAGACAACAACAATACACCCGAGAGAGGCTCCAAGCTTTCCATTATGCGTCCAAACGAAAAATTTTGGCTGGTGTTCAACTTACATTTTCATCTTGCCTGTCACACGTGAACGCATTGTTAACATTTACCTCTTAACCATCTCTTGGTTTCAGTACCCTTTATAGGTGACTTGTAAACTTCCTCACCTGGATTTATTTCCTCTTATGTCTACCATACACTCAATGCAGGTCTTAGCACGTACATAGTGGATTTAAAGGTTTTATTCCTGAGCAATTGAAAGTACACTATATTACCAAAAGTATTGGGACTACAAGAAAAACAGAAATGGAAGGCGGGCACACCTAGTGCATTACCAAAGATAATTTAATAATAAGAAATTTTTATATAAAAGTGTGTACTCACAAAATGCAACTGACAAAAGGCCATATAAACACAGTGCATGGACATGCACAGAACACGGGGTACAGCTAATGCGTTTCGGGGGCGCACCCCCTTCCTTGGATGAGCTCAAGCTCTGAGGAAGGGGGTGCGCCCTTAAAAACGCGTTAGCTGTGCCCCATGTTCTGTGCATGTCCATGCACTGTGTTTATATGGCCTTTTGTCAGTTGCATTTTGTGAGTACACACTTTTATATAAAAATGTCTTATTAATAAATTATCTTTGGTAATGCACTAGGTGTGCGCGCCTTCCATTTCTTGTAGTTCCTTTCGGATTACACCATCTGTGGAAGGCAGCGTCCACCTCGTTTTGGATACCATATATAACTTCACACCACCATTTTATCTGAGATCTGTTACTGCACACCTTGGAAGACCTATTAGCGCTGGAAGTGACTGTGTTTTTTGTAAAAGTATTGGGACGCCTGCCTTTACACGCATATAATCTTTAATGGCATCCCAGTCTTAGTCCGTAGGGTTCAATATTGAGTTGGCCCACCCTTTGCAGCTATAACAGCTTCAACTCCTCTGGGAAGGCTGTCCACAAGGTTTAGGAGTGTGTCTATGGGAATGTTTGACCATTCTTCCTAAAGCGCATTTGTGAGGTCAGGCACTTATGTTGGACGAGAAGGCCTGGCTCGCAGTCTCTGCTCTAATTCATCCCAAAGGTGTTCTATCGGGTTGAGGTGCAGGCCAGTCAAGTTCCTCCACCCCAAACTCAATCATCCATATCTTTATGGACCTTGCTTTGTCCACTGCTCCAAATCATTTGGTGGAGGGGGGATTATGGTGTGGGGTTATTTTTCAGGGGTTGGGCGCTTAGTTTGAGTGAAGGGAACTCTTAAGGCGTGTCATGGAGACCCTGCTCGACACCGAGGGGGGTGAACAGCCATTGGGCATGGCTGTTTACCACGTGATCGGCCGTGATTAAGTCACGGCCGATTACAGATGGTACCGCCCCACTTTGCACGGCGCATGCACGGCGCTGGTGGCGTGTTCCCGGGAACCATCACCGACGCTAGTAAATAGCCATTGGCCGGCAGCTGTTTACCACGTGATCGGCTGTGATCCTTTCACAGCCGATCACTAAATGTAAACATAGAGTGGTAACGAGATGTTACCTGGTTCTCCTCCTCACACACCGATCGTGTGTGAGAAGGAGACTGCGGTAACATCTTGTTATCGCTTACAGCGTACACACACTGATTGCTCCCCCCCCAATAAAGAGGATCTGTCACCAGCCATCAAAGTACCTGTCACAGTTCACCTGAGTACCTGTCACAGTCCATCTGAGTACCAGGGTACCTGAGTACCTGTCACAGTCCATATGAATACCTGAATGCCTTTGGCACATGCTCATACCATCTCCCCTTTGCGTATTTACCTATACATCTATTATCTTGATCATGCGCTGTTATGCTGTACAAATTTGCTTTGTTTTTGCACGTCTCAGATGTATATACATGAAATGAAAATGATTGTATGTTGTGATATCAATATGAATAAATATTTTATATCAATTTTCCTCCACTACTCATTTGCTTCATATAAAGTCCCAAAATTCCCTTTTTTCTTGCAGTCCAGAGTACCTGTCACAGTTCATCTGAGTACCCGAATACCTGTCACAGTTCATCTGAGTACCCGAGTACCTGAGTACCTGTCTCAGTTCATCTGAGTACCCAAGTACCTGTCACAGTCCATCTGAGTACCTGAGTACCTGTCACAGTTCATATGAGTACCGAGTACCTGAGTACCTGTCACCGCCCTTCAGAGTGCCCAAATACCAGCCCATCAGAGTACCCGAGTACTTGTCACCAGACCATCAGAGTACCTGATTACCTGTCACCAGCCCATCAGAGTTCCCGAGTACCTGTCACCAGCCCATCAGAGTAACTGAGTACCTGTCTGCAGCTCATCAAGTTACCAGAGTACCTGTCTCCTGCCCATCAGAGTACCCAAGTACCTATCTGCAGCCCATCAGAGTACCCAAGTACCTATCTGTAGCCCATGCCTCATAGAATATACGTTGGGGTGTTTGCTTTCCAAAATGGGGTCATTTTGTGGGTAATTCCATTGTCCTGGTGCTCCAGGGCCTTCAGAAGTGTGTTAGGTAGGAATGAAATGAGATGTGTAATTTATGCTCCTAGAACGCCTGAAGGTACTACTTCAATGTTGGGCCTCGGTATGTGGCCAGGCTGTGTAAAAGTCTCACACATGTGGTATTGCCATACTCAGGAAGAGTAGCAGAACATATTTTGGGGTGTCATTTTTGCTATATACATGCTATGTGTTAGAAATATCTTATAAATTGAAAACTTTGTTTTAAAAAAATGCGTTTTTATTTTTTTTACACATTTTCCAAAAACTACTGGAAAAAAATGAACCGTTCAAAAGACTCATTGTGCCTCATAGATTATACGTTGGGCTGTTTGCTTTCCAAAATGGGGTCATTTTGTGGGCAATTCCATTGTCCTGGTGCTCCAGGGCCTTCAAAAGTGTAATAGGTGGTTGAGAAATGAGATGTGTCATTTATGCTCGTAGAACGTGGTGCTACTTCAATGTTGGGCCTCTGTATGTGGCCAGGCTGTGTTAAAGTCTCACACATGTGGTATTGCCATACTTAGGAAGAGTAGCAGAATGTATTTTGGGGTGTAATTTGTTGTATGCATATGCTGTGTGTGAGAAATAACCTGATAATATGACAATTTTGTAAAAAAAAAAATCTTCATTTTGCAAAGAATTGTGGGAAAAAATTACAACTTAAAAAAACTCACCATGCTACTTACTTAATACCTTGGAATGTCTACTTTCTAAAAAGGGGTCATTTGGGGGATATTTGTACTTTCCTGACTTGTCTCAAGAAATGAGATTCACCTGATGTACTGAAGGCCTGATCAGATGTGATCAATTTTCAGTGATTGGCACCATAGTTTGTAGATCTCTATAACTTTCACAAAGACCAAATAGTATACACGAATTTGGGTTATTTTTACCAAAGATATGTAGCAGTATAAACTTTGGCCAAAATTTATGAAGAAAAATTACTAATTTGCAAAATTTTATGAAAGAAACAAAGAAAAAGGCATTTTTTTCACAAAATGTACGGTCTTTTTTTATTTGTAGCACAAAAAATTAAACCCACTAGTGATTAAATACCAAAAGAAAGCTCTATTTGTGTGAAAAAAAGGACGCAAATTTCATATGGGTACAGTGTTGCATGACTGAGCAATTGTCATTCAATGTGTGAGAGCGCTGAAAGCTGAAAATTGGTCTGGGCAGGAAGGGGGTGTAAGTGCCCTGTATTGAGGTGGTTAAAGTATAACTAAAAGCAAAACTTTTTTTTTTTTTGACAGAGTGAAGAGGGATTAAAACATCTATTAGGTTTTTATTGCTGTCTGTGTCCCCGTTAGGGAGATTCACCCTCTCTATTTGTCCTGTTTACCATTATCATTAAAAGTGAATAAAAAGGAAATCCACAATTTTGGGTTGTCCCCAGAAAAGTAATAGAGGTAAAATATGCAAATGGGGACACTAGTTCTGGTGATGAGGGACTCCAAGAAATTCCCTTAATTTGCAGGGATTTCCTATCACTTGCTGTTTCGGCTATGGGACGGGAAGTGAAGGTAAATCTCCCCAATGGGATGAATATGGCAGAAATAAACCTTACAGGGGTTATGACGCTCCCTTACCCTATCCAAAATGTAAAAAATGTTTTGGGATTGTTTGATTGTTTTGTGCATAGTATGAGTCCCTGTCTAGCTTCTGGCTTTCTGGGCTTGTGAGCTGTGCACACAACTTTCTTGTTTAGGTATTTTTTTGCACTTATTGAAAATATATAACAAAATACTTTCAATTGTTTATCGATCAGACCAAAAGGGAGCAAATTAGGAAGTTAATTGTTACGGTTTACATACATTTATGTAAGTGCAGTGTTAGCTTTCCTTGCACTGCGATGAGGCAAAGTCACCACCGCCTGCAGAGTTCATCTGCATCTCTTCTACTGAAACACACCACAAGCGCACCGTAAATACACTCTAAACCCACCTATGGCATTTACAGTGCATTTAACCGCCTAAGGACCGGGCCTATTTTTCAAACTTGTTGTTTACAAGTTAAAATCATTTTTTTTTTGCTAGAAAACCCACAAAAAAAAAAAGAATAAAAAAAGAAAAAAAAAAAAAAAATATATATATATATATATATATATATATATATATATATATATTTTTTTTTTCAGACAACCTAGAGAATAAAATGGCGGTCATTGCAATGCTTTTTGTCCGACCCTATTTGCACAGCGGTCTTACAAACACAATTTTTTTGGAACAAATTAACTTTTTTGAATTAAAAAATAAGAAAATAGTAAAGTTAGCCCAATTTTTTTTTTATATTGTGAAGGATAATGTTACACCAAGTAAATTGATACCCAACATGTCATACTTCAAAATTGCGCTCGCTGGTGGAATGGCGACAAACTTTGACATTTAAAAATCTCCATAGGTGGCGTTTAAACATTTCTGCAGGTTACCAGTTTTGAGTTACCGAGGAAGTCTTTTGCTAGAATTATTGCTCTCGCTGTAACGATCGCGGCGATACCTCACATGTGTGGTTTGAACACCATTTACATATGCGGGAGCAATTCACATATGCGTTTGCTTCTGCGCGCGAGCACGGCGGGACGGGCACTTTAAATTTTTTTTTTATTATTTATTTTACTTTTTATTTTTTATTTTGACACTGTCCCTTTAAAAAAAAAATGGATCACTTTTATTCCTATTACAAGGAATGTAAACATCCCTTGTAATAGAAAAAAAAGCATGACAGGTCCTCTTTATTGTGAGGTCTGGGGGTCAAAAAGACCTCAGATCTCACATTTACACTTAAATGCAAAAAAAAAAAATGTCCCTTTAAGGCCGTTGGGTGGAAGTGACATTTGACGTTGCTTCCGTCATCCAACACCATTGAGTCGAGTGGGGGCCATCATTCCCTCACTCGTCTTAGTGCCTCTAAGGGGATAGGATCGGATCGTCTCCGACACTACCGACAGCTCCCGTAGGCGGCAGAGACGACCGAAACGCAGCGGGAGGGGGGCACCTCTCCCGCCACCGATAAAAGTATTTATCGGCGTATAACACGCACTTTTTCCCCCTGAAAATAGGAGGAAAATCGCGGGTGCGTGTTATACGCCGACAGCGTACCTCGGAGGGGATCGAGAATTCGGCTCGCACATCATCATGTTCGGCTCGCACATCACACACACACAGTCCTGCCTCCGCCACCGGCATTAGGCCAGTGTTCGGTCTATCACAGGAGCTGGTCCAATGCCGATGGCGGAGGCGGGACTGTGTGTGTGACTGCCGACTGAGAGCCGAGTAAACAGGAGATGACGGCTCGGTGATTTCCTGCGAGAGATGAGAGATGGTGAGCTGCATTGATGGGGGAGATGGGCGCAGATCAGGCTGCAGATGGGCGCAGATCAGGCTGCAGATGGGCGCAGATCAGGCTGCAGATGGGCGCAGATCAGGCTGAAGATGGGCGCAGATCAGGCTGCAGATGGGCGCAGATCAGGCTGAAGATGGCCGGAGAGCAGGCTGCAAATGGGCGCAGATCAGGCTGAAGATGGGCGCAGATCAGGCTGCAGATGGGCGCAGATCAGGCTGCAGATCAGGCTGAAGATGGGAGCAGGTCAGGCTGAAGATGGGCGCAGATCAGGCTGCAGATGGGCACAGATCAGGCTGCAGATGGGCACAGATCAGGCTGCAGATGGGCACAGATCAAGCTGCACTGAAGCTGCAGATGGACACAGATCAGGCTGCACTAAAGCTGCAGATGCGCACAGATTAGGCTGCAGATGGGCACAGATCAGGCTGCAGATGGGCACAGATCAAGCTGCAGATGGGCACAGATCAAGCTGCACTGAAGCTGCAGATGGGCACAGATCAGGCTGCACTGAAGCTGCAGATGCGCACAGATTAGGCTGCAGATGGGCACAGATCAAGCTGCAGATGGGCACAGATCAAGCTGCACTGAAGCTGCAGGTGGGCACAGATCAAGCTGCACTGAAGCTGTAGATGGGCACAGATCAAGCTGCACTGAAGCTGCAGGTGGGCACAGATCAAGCTGCACTAAAGCTGCAGATGCGCACAGATTAGGCTGCATTAAGGCTGCAGATGTACACTAATCAGGCTGCATTGATGCTCACTGACCATTATTTTGCTTCAAAGTGGTTTATTAAAAAAAAAAATGTTTTTTCTCCCCTGAAACTACCTCTTAAATTGGTGTGCATGTTATACGCCCGTGCGTGTTATACACTGATAAATAACGTACTTACCTGAGCCTCTCCCTCCTCATTGGCTGAGACAATCAGTGAGCGAATGAGGAGAGAGGGCGGGGCCAAGCTCCATGTGTGAATGGACATGCAGAGCAGATGCTCAGGAGCGAGTCTGCTCGAGTGCCCCCATAGCAAGCTGCTTGCTGTGGGGGCAACTTGGCATGAGGGAGGGGCCAGGAGCACTGGCGGGGGATCCGAGAAGAGGAGGATCGGGGCTGCTCTGTGCAAAACCACAGCACAGAAGAGGTAAGTATAACATTTTTGTTATTTAAAAAAAAAAAGAAAAATTGCCTTTAATATCACTTTAAGGCTGCTGCAGAATTCAACACCTGTGTGAAAGAGCCATTAGTGAAGTGAACCTTTTTTTGTGTCAAAACATCCCACTGTGTGCACAAGTTCCTATTTTTTAAAGGGAAGCTATAGTTCTTCGGGGTCCTTTCACGTGGGTGTCTTTGGTTCAGTCACTTTTTTTTTGTTGCTAAGGGCTCATTCAGACAGATGATCAGACCCGCCACTGTCTGCTGCGTGTAAATCCACTTCTGAGCTGCATGCAGGCAACCTGGCAGCCAATAGAAGTGGATGGAGACACAGCAGGTGCACAAACACAATCGCAGACACTGTGCACCAGCTCCTGCCCACATGTCAAATGTTAAGATGCGGGCAGGAGCGTGTACAGTGTCTGCATTTGGATCCGTGCACCCACTCCTGCATGTCAAATTTTCATATGTGATAGTGTCCGTGCAGAAAAAAAAATATGTCTGGTGATCCTCATATCAATTTACCAAAGGAGGCATCATCCCCTTACAATATTCCAAAAGACCTAAAGACCATAGTTGTGGAACTTATTAATAGTAGAACAAACTAATTTTAACCACTTGACAACTGGGCACTTAAACCCCCCTCCTGCCCAGACCAATTTTCAGCTTTCAGCGCTCTCACACTTTGAATGACAATTACTCAGTCATGTAACACTGTACCCAAATCATTTTTTTGTCCTTTTTTCACACAAATAGAGCTTTCTTTTGGTGGTATTTGATCACCTCTGGGTTTTTTATTTTTTGCGCTATAAAAGAAAAAAGACCGAAAATTTTTCTTAGTTTCTGTGATAAAATTTTGCAAATTATTAATATTTCTTCATAAATTTTGGCCACAATTTATACCGCTACATATTTTTGGTAAAAATAACCCAAATTAGTGGATATTATTTGGTCTTTGTGAAAGTTAGAGAGTCTACAAGCTGTGGTGCCAATCATAAAAAATTGATCACACCTGATGTACTGGTGGCCTATCTCCTTTCTTGCGACCCGAACAAGCCAGGAAAATACAATTACCCCCCAAATAACCCCTTTTTTGAAAGTAGACATTCCAAGGTATTTAGTAAGATGCATGGTGAGGTTTTTGATGTTGTAATTTTTCCCCACAATTCTTTGCAATTTCTCTCACATGGCATGTGTATACCACAAATGACACCCTAAAATACATTCTGCTGCTCCTCCTGAGTATTACGATACCACATGTGTGGGACTTTTTCACAGCCTGGCCACATAGAGAGGCCCAACATGCAGGGAGCACCATCAGGTGTTCTAGGAGCATAAATTACACATCTAACTTGTTGACTACCTATTACACTTTTGAAGGCCCTGGAGCACCAGGACAATGACACGTGACACTGATAAGTGGCACTGATGACAGATGGCACTGATACGTGGCACTGATGACACGTGACACTGATGTGGCACTGATGACAGATGCCACTAATACGTGGCACTGATGACACGTGACACTGATGACAGATGGCACTAATACGTGACACTGATGACACATGGCACTGATGACAGGTGGCACTAATACGTGGCACTGATGACAGGTAGCACTAATAAGTGGCACGGATGACAGATGGCACTAATACGTGGCACTGATGACAGATGGCACTAATACGTGGCACTGATGACATGTGACACTGATGACAGATGGCACTGATACGTGGCACTGATGACACGTGACACTGATAACAGATGGCAAGTGACACTGACAGGAGGCACTGATACGTGGCACTGATGACACGTGACACTGATGACAGATGGCACTAATATGTGGCACTGATGACACATGACACTGATGTGGCACTGATGACAGGTGGCACTAATATGTGGCACTGATGACACGTGACACTGATGTGGCACTGATGACAGATGGCACTAATATGTGGCACTGATGACAGATGGCACTGATACGTGGCACTGATGACACGTGATACTGATGACAGATTGCACTAATATGTGCCACTGATGACAGATGGCACTGATACGTGGCACTGATGACACGTGATACTGATGACAGATTGCACTAATATGTGCCACTGATGACAGATGGCACTAATATGTGGCACTGATGACAGATGGCACTGACAGGTGGCACTGGGGACGGATGGCACTGGGGACGGATGGCACTGACTGGTACTGTGGGCACTTTGTTTTCCCATTTTTTTTTTCTTACACTGACACTGCAGCTGTTAGCTCTCCCTCCTCACATGCTGTCTCTGTGTGAGGAGGGAGAGCCGGTGATGATGTTTACATATGAGATCATCTCTCATTGGACACTCAGATCGAGTGCTAAATGGCCGCTGTGATTGCCCATTTAGCACAATCTGTAATTTGCTGTGTCCAAGGGACACGTCCAACAGAGAACTTCCCCGATGCGTGCCCACGGTAGCACGCATCGCGGAAGTAAACAGGAGGGTGTCCAGGGACGCCCTCCCGGCAATTGGAGCCTATAGCCATCTTTCCTTAGTGGTTAAATTATCAACCAATTTTTTTGGTAAAAATACTAAAAACAATAACAACATAATAAAACCATTATTACATTACTGGATTTTTTTTCACAATCAACAACCAGCCTAGCTTGTGGTGCACAATGGTCGCTGTATTATGGTCTACGCATTTCGCTGAAAAGTCTGCTTCTTCAGGACCTTGTGGACCTCTTGTGTATATCCATGCAACGACAATGCCACACATGGAACCAGGAGTAGACAAAATGTAGCGTAAGTGTACATAAACATATCACATATCATATAATAGTACAAGCAGAAACAAAACAGATTTTTTACCTCTATGGAGGACAGAAAGGAAACACACAAAAAAAGGAGGAAAATTATATATATATATATATACAGTGGGGAAAATAATTATTTGATCCCCTGTAGATTTTGTAAGTTTGCCCACTTACATAAAAATGAAGGGTCTATAATTTTTATTATAGGTGTATTTTAAATGATAGAGACAGAATATCAACCAAAAATACAGAAAAAAAAAAACACATGATACAAATGTTATAAATTGAATTGCAGTTCAGTGTGTAAAATAAGTATTTGATCCCCAAGCAACATGACTTAGTACTTGGTGGAGAAGCTTTTGTTGGCAAGCACAGAGGTCAGACAGTTCTTGTAGTTAGTGACCAGGTTTTCACACATCTCAGGAGGGATTTTGGTCCACTCTTCTCTGCAGATCTTCTCTACATCCTTAAGGTTTCTTGGCTGTCACTTGGCAACTCGAAGTTCCAGCTCCCTTCTTAAATTTTCTGTAGGATTAAGGTCTTTCCTGTTTTATACAGTTCAACTACCTTTTCCCGCAGATCCTTTGACAATTCTTTTGCTTTCCCCATGACTCAGAATCCAGAAATGTCAGTGCAGCACTGGATGGAAGATGCAAGGGTCTGTCAGGAGTCCAGAAACTCATTGACCTTTTATATACACACACACACTAATTACAAGAAAACAGATCACAGGTGAGGCTGGTTACCTTTAATAGCCATTCAAACCCCTTTGTGTCAACTTGTGTGCATGTTATCAGGCCAAAATCACCAGGGTATGTAAACTTTTGATCAGGGTCATTTGGGTAGTTTCTGTTGTCATTATGATTTAAAAAGAGTAAACACAGTTGATTGATAATAAACGGCTTCAGCCAAACACTAACCATGAGTGAAAGAAAAGTTTTTTTGTGTTATCATTCATATTCTCTGAAAAATGGCCAAGAAATCATAAATTCTGCCAGGGTATGTAAACTTACGAGCACAACTGTATATCCATATATCATGTGTTTTACCTGGATGCATAAGTAATTATAGTAGCTAGAGGGGTAAAACACCTATTCATATTCAGGTATTTCGCGTGATATTAATGTATAAAATTGTACCCTCACATTGTACTGGTTACTAGAGTTCATAAATATCACATATACCAGCAACACTATACAATCAGATATACATGAAGATTGAAGATTTTCTACAAAATATTACTTGTAGCAATATGGTTACATTCAGTGTCGGTTCACACTGCTGCGCTGCGAATTTGTTCTGTTTTTTTGTCCTGTGTGAGGTGCGATTTTACCGCGAATTTACCGCGATTTTAACGCGATTTTACCGCAAATTTCAGGAGTTGGTCATAGCTGCGATTGATGTTCTAGCCAATGGAATCATAATGGAAAAAGAAAAAAGGTGTTAACTTCCTGTGTATTTCCTGGTTTTTGTGGAGAGTAGTGTGGTGGAATTCGCACATATCTGAACCAACAATGCGATTCCAGAACGATTTACATTGATGTCTATGGAGGCTAAATTTGCAACGCAACGCAGTAAACTCGCACAAGACCCTTTTTTTTATCGCATCGCATTCGTAGGGGAATCGCAACGCATGTATGTGAACGACGGTCATTGAAAACAATGACTTTATGGATGACATGCGAATTTAGAATGTTTTTGACGCATCAAATTCGTCATGAACTCGCATCAGTGTGAACCGGCACTTAATGAAGATACAACATTTAGCAACTCACATGGTTGATGATTAAAAGAGGCACATCTAAGTATGCCGGCATCCGGGGAGTTGCTAAATGTTGTACCTTCATTAAATGTAACCATATTGCTACACTTAGAGGCTCCTCTCTTCTCTTTTATACTCTGGAGCTCCTGCTGTATTTTGCTTCTAATCCCCTTGTGGAGGCTTCCATTTGTGGATGGACATTTTAAGGTTGCACAACCTGATCACATTGCTATAATCTTTTTATATGGACTATAAACTGAAGGACTTATGAATAAATGGTTGTGGAATGTATCATTTGAGTTTTCATTATTTCTTATGGGGAAATTTGCTTTGATATGCAAGTGCTTTGGATTACAAGCATGTTTCTGGAACGAATTATGCCTCGCAACCCAAGGTTTTACTGTACTTTTTATATATTTATATTTTTATATTAGAGTTCAGCTTTAGACCCCATTCACACCTCAGTGTTTTGTATCTTTCAACTTGAAGCTCCAAAATGCTGGAGGAGAAAAAAATCTATTCTTCTCCATGGAGATGGTTCACATCCCCAATCCAATGCCTGGAGCTTAAAAAAGTTCTGCAGCTTTTTTTTTTTTTGTAGCTCGAATCAGATTTTGTTGCGCGTTTGTGCGGGATTTTCTGCTCAAATTAGAAGTTGTAAAACATAAAATAGCAATAATATATGAATAAATAAATGTAAACTAAATTCACAAAGAACTAAAAATCATCCTAAATTATAATTTACCCTCAACCTTAAAACATATTAAATAAAATATTATAAATAATAATAATTAAATAAAAGCCCACACCCAAAAAAAAAAAAATAGTAATTTATTTATTTATTTTGTGTTAGGGCAGGGGTAGGCAACATGGGGTCCTCCTGCTGTTGCAGAACTACAAGTCCCATCATGCCTCTGGGAATAATTGTAACTGCCAGCCTTGCAATGCCTCATGGGAAATGTAGTTCCACAACAGCTGGAGGGCTACTGGTTGCCTACCCCTGGGTTAGGGTGTTTAGTTATTTATTATTATTAATATTTTATTTTATTTTTTTAAGGGTTATGGGTTAAAGAGGAGTTCCACCCAGGGGGTCCATTAAAAAAAAAAAATAAATAAAAACTTACCAGTCCCTGGGTCCAGCGATGCGGGGGATCGAAGCCCCGCTTGTCCCCCCCCCCCTCTGCTCGTCGGTGCCGGCATATCAACTGTGGGCGCCGGGCTGTGGCTTCACAGCCTGGCATCCACTGCGCATGCGTGAGCGGTGCCGCGCGCCGTGATTGGCCGCTCAATCACCTGGGACCTGTAATGGGTCCCAGATGATTGACAGGAGGGAGGGAGCAGAGCTGAGCCCTTCCTGTGCCGAGGGGGATGTGATGTCACCAGCCCAGGCA
The DNA here is from genome assembly GCF_042186555.1 of Aquarana catesbeiana. NCBI lineage: Eukaryota > Metazoa > Chordata > Amphibia > Anura > Ranidae > Aquarana > Aquarana catesbeiana. Next base: position 323,839,893 of record NC_133330.1, on the reverse strand, counting down.
AAGGAAGAGGCAGACTACGAGGGACCCCCTAGCAACAGGCATTTAGAGGTAAGTAAAAAAAAAAAAAAAAATCCAAATTTTTTTTGTTTTGTTTTTTAGAATTTTTCAGGTATTTTTGTTTTTTTGGGTGGAACCCCACTTTAAGGTTAGGGGTTAATTATTTATTTACTATTGCTTTGTGTTCATTTAGTGAATTTATTTATTATTTATTTATGATTATTTGTATTTATTTGTGTGTTTACTTTACATTTATTTATTATTGTTACTATTATTATTATTCGTAGTAGTATTATTAGTAGTAGTAGTGGTAGTATTAACACCCTTACAAACCAAAATAGCAAATAATTTTATGTCAGGAAGCTAGTTTAGCTAATACGAATTCTCTTACAGCTAATGCTAATTCTTCTGCAGCTATTGCTCGTTCCTATACGTGTATCAGTACACAGATGAGCTCAGGCTAATATCCAGTGTGCACTGACATGTAGGCGCCTCCCGACCACCCTGTTGTCTTACCGTGTATGTCCCCGGCTCACCTTGACTACGTCCCTGACTGGCAGTCATCTGCTATCAAGCTACTGGAACTCATGCTTCTTCGAGCCTTGTACCTTTGTCACCACATTCAGGGGTGCTCAGACCAGAGCCGTAAGGGAAGCCTTCTTGTCAACTCAGCCTTCAACCAAGGTACGTGACACGCTAACCCCTAATCCTAACCTCAACTCCTAATCCTAACCCTAAGCTAACCTTAAAGTGGAAGTAAACCCTCCTATCGTTTTCAGCCAAGGAAGCCGCCATCTTGGCCTCTGTTTAATCTACAACTGCCATGATGCTGGACATGTGATCCGTTATGACACCTCCCATTGGATGGTTTGACAGTTTGGTTGAGAACACAACCAATGGGAGTGTTACTTTTCCGGCAAGTGCCGGAAAGGTAACTGTTTTATGGATGGGTTTACTTCCGCTTTAACTCTAGCCCCTTATCCTAATGAAACAAAATAATAATAAATGAATAATAATTAAAAAAGAAATAAAAGCTAAGGGAAAAGCTAAAAAAAAGCTGAAATACCTAGCAACAAATGATGCAACAGATCAGGGGTCTCCAAACTTTCTAAGGAAAGGGCCAATTTACTGCCCTTCAGACTTCAGGGGGGACCGGACTGTTTGGAAGTAGAAAATGTCCCGGCATCAGTAGGAGTAAACAGTGCCCCATCTTTGGTGTCAGTGAGAGGAATTGTGCCCGATCCTTTGTATCATTGGGTGGGAAGAATCATGCCCAATCGTTGGTGTCACTGGGAGGAACTGTGCCCCATTGTTGGTGTCACTGGGAGGAACTGTGCCTCATTGTTGGTGTCATTGGGAGAAACTGTGCCCCTTTGTTGGTGTCACTGGGAGGAACTGTGCCCCATTGTTGGTGTCACTGGGAGGAACTGTGCCCCATTGTTGGTGTCACTGGGAAGAACTGTGCCAAATCGTTGGTGTCACTGGGAGGAACTGTGCCCCATCGTTGGTGTCACTGGGAGGAACTGTGCCCCATCGTTGGTGTCATTGGGAGGAACTCTGCCCCATCACTGTGTTGTAATATGTTGGCAGATTTATGTCGGATTTTATATTATTATTATATATATGTACACATACAGTACAAGATTGACCAGGCCAGGAAGGGGTGAGTGAAATAGGCCACGTTGGTATCTGTTAATCTAACTACACATATCAAAGGGGACTTGTTGATCAAAGGGGAAGTGGCCAAACAAAATTTACTCCACATATCGAAGGGGACAGATAGTGACTCTGGGCTATGTTGATGTTAATATGCAAGAATGCAAATTAGGGCAGTTTATGACTACAGCTGTTTACGGCTAGGGGGTCATTGTCTGTCACTCTGAAAGACAGAAGCAGATCAAAGACCTAAATGGAAACGGTCAATCAAATTGCTCAGCCATTCAGTGTATAGGGGATATAACATGGCGTTCAGTCTATTCACTCTCTCTGTGATTATGAAGGCACAGGTCTAGGAAACATGGGGATCTGAAGGCTAGTATTCGTTTACTCTGTTGGGTTTTGTCATCTGTTGCAAGACTTTGTTCTGTGTTGGAAGCCAATAAAGCGCATCTCTCTGGAAGAACTGGGTTGCTGCGGAAGATTATAATAACTACTAATTAATTATCTACCCACTATACTATATCACTACACGTTGGTGTCATTGGGAGGTACTCTACCCCATCGTTGGTGTCATTGGGAGGAATTGTGCCCCTTTGTTAGTGTCAGTGGTGGGAATTATGCCCCATTGTTGGTGTCAGAAGATGAAATATTACCCCAAGGGCCGGATAAAAGCAAGCAAAGGGCCACATCTGGCACCCCCCGGGCCACAGTTTGGAGATCACTGCAACAGATGATAGTTTTCTCTATTGGATAATAAAAAAAAACGCCAAAGCTCAAAAACGCATGCATAAAAATGCACCAACATCGCACAAAAAAAAGCCAGAAAAACGCTCAAGGACGCTATATTCAGGTGTGAATGCAGCCTCAGGGACAGGCTTACATGAGCATCCCCCACCCAACACCACCACAAATCCTCTCCAGGAGGAAATGCCGAAATCCTGAATAAATGACCTTGACTCCTGATATGGTGACTGCTATGAGAAGCTCCAGCACCATGCTGTTGTCAGAGGCATGACCACAAATTGCAGCTATCAGCCCGAAATGACTGTGTGAATCGCAGGATTGTGTACTCAAGGGGCGGAGTTTGGTCTGTGGTTTCTGGGCTGATATTCAGCTTCGCTGTGAGACGGCACCACAAAGAAGGCTGCAAGCGCAGAGTTGTAGAAGGGATAGTACATGTCCTTGGGTTGGAAGGATGACTGATGTGTGAAGACAAGTGATGCACACTGTTTATACGAAATGCACGCCTGATGCAGAAAGCTGGAGAAACAATGACCTTCTCCCTACAGCAGCAGGATCTGCAGGTAAGTTCTGTAACTCGTTGCTCCTTTTGGCTTAGTATGATGTCAGGTAGGTACTTTACACACCATGTGTAATTGTCAGACCAATGCCCTGGTGAGTAACAATTAAAAGTAATCAAAATCGCAGGATGCAACGAAAAAAAAAACATAGCAAAATACAAGCATTTGCCATTGCTGGTTTGAAAATGCTGGCTGCTTGGCTGTGTTTGGCTTCAATACTTTTAGATAGTCACTGGAGCTAGCACTGAGATCCGAATAATCTGACGGAAGATTGATCAGCAAAATTGCTTTCATAGCTCCCAACTGTCCCTGTTTTGAAAGGACTGTCCCTCTTTACTCCTCATTTGTCCCCTGTTTTGGTCTGATGTATGGACCTCTAGAAGGAAATGTACTATTTATTTACTAGAAGTGTTATATTGTATACCATAAATCCAACCACTGAATGATTGAATTTGTTCATCTGAAATGCCGATATAAAGAAAATGTAGTGGTGAAAAAAAATTATTCATGGGTTCAACCAATCATTAGTTGCGCATTTATTATTTACGGTTCATCGCATCGCAGGGTGTGTCCTTCACCTACATACTTTATACTTTGTACCTCTTTCTCTTCTCAGAAAGTTGGGGGGTATTCTTGCTTTGGGCCACTGCTACCGAATATACTAAATACTGAAGCTGTGGGATCAGCATGATAGCTTTTCATGCAACACCACCCGTCCATTCCTACATGGCTGGAACACAGATCCCACACACTATAACAGCCTCCGTGCAACACCACTGGTCTATTTTTATTTTATATATTTATTATTTACGGTTCATCGCATCGCAGGGTGTGTCCTTCACCTACATACTTTATACTTTGTACCTCTTTCTCTTCTCAGAAAGTTGGGGGGTATTCTTGCTTTGGGCCACTGCTACCGAATATACTAAATACTGAAGCTGTGGGATCAGCATGATAGCTTTTCATGCAACACCACCCGTCCATTCCTACATGGCTGGAACACAGATCCCACACACTATAACAGCCTCCGTGCAACACCACTGGTCTATTTTTACATGGCTGGAACACAGATCCCACACACTATAACAGCCTCCATGCAACACCACCTGTCCATTCCTACATGGCTGGAACACAGATCTCGCACACTATAACAGCCTCCGTGCAACACCACTGGTCTATTTTTACATGGCTGGAACACAGATCCCACACACTATAACAGCCTCCATGCAACACCACCTGTCCATTCCTACATGGCTGGAACACAGATCTCGCACACTATAACAGCCTCCGTGCAACACCACTGGTCTATTTTTACATGGCTGGAACACAGATCTCGCCTCACACATAATAAAACAACTTCCACGCAGCACCACTCATCCATTCCTTCGAGGCTGGAACAAAGAGCTCGCTATAACATCCTCCATGCAACACTACTCATCCATTTCCACGAGATTGGAAAATAGAGCTTACTATAACATCCTCCATGCAACACTACTCATCCATTTCTATGGGATTGGAACACAGTGCTCACTGTAACATCCTCCATGCAACACTACACATCCATTTACATGAGACTGGAAAATAGAGCTCGCTATAACATCCTCCATGCAACACTACACATCCATTTACATGAGACTGGAAAATAGAGCTCGCTATAACATCCTCCATGCAACACTACTCATCCATTTCTATGAGACTGGAACATAGAGCTCACTATAACATCCTCCATGCAACACTACTCATCCATTTCCATGAGACTGGAACATAGAGCTTGCTATAACATCCTCCATGCAACACTACTCATCCATTTCTATGAGACTGGAACATAGAGCTCACTATAACATCCTCCATGCAATGCTACTCACCCATTTCCATGAAAATGGAACATAGAGCTCACTATAACATCCTCCATGCAACACTACTCATCCATTTCTATGAGACTGGAACATAGAGCTCACTATAACATCCTCCATGCAACACTACTCATCCATTTCTATGAGACTGGAACATAGAGCTCACTATAACATCCTCCATGCAACACTACTCATCCATTTCTATGAGACTGGAACATAGAGCTCACTATAACATCCTCCATGCAACACTACTCATCCATTTCTATGAGACTGGAACATAGAGCACACACACTCTATAACAGCCTCAATGGAACAGCACCAGTCAATTCCTGCATGGCTGGAACACAGTGCTCACTATAACAATAACATCCTCTATGCAACACTACTCATCCATTCCTTCGAGGCTGGAACACAGAGCTCAGTAAAACATCCCCCATGCAACACTACTCATCCATTTCTATGCTATGGAGCTCATACCGCCTCGATGGAACACCACCAGTAGTTTCCTACATGGCTGGAACATAGAGCTCACACCCTTAACATGCTCTTCAAAGTTTTTGATTAACCTTTTAATAAATGGCACTGAAAGTACCCTATAGATATCACGCCTTACCCAGAATACTTTACGAAATGTGTTAAGCCCCATACACACTATCAGATTTTCTGCTGATTTTTTTCCTTCAGATTACCAAAACCATGTAATATGAGGTCAAACCTTAGGAGTTTCAATTTGTATGCAATCAGACAGGCCCTCGCACTACATGGTTTTGGTAAATCTGAAGACAAAAATCAGCAGAAAATCTGATAGTGTGTATGGGGCTTTAGACTTTGTTTTTTTTTATATAAGACATACCTTGTTGAATAATAAATCAGCTTTTACATGTTTGTATTGGTTTCGATTTCTTGCATAGAGTTCATGAATCACTTTAGACAGAAAGTATAAATATTCAAAATAATGCTTTGCGCCTATAGACTCTCTCTACTGAAGTCATAAACACTCTGAGATGACTGGCTGCAGGAGGTAGAAAACACTTAACCCCTATGATCTCATGTACACGGGTGCGTTAGGGGCATACAGCTTTAAAATGCTGTCTGTTTCTGCTCAAGGGAAGCCCAGGTGCTTTATGAATCCGCCCATAGACATGAATAGCTGTGCATGGATGTAAATGGATATGCGCAGGTACTCATGTGAACCCGCCTAATATGTACTGCCATATACCCGCATACAGTTACTCATTTCTATCAGCACCTGGGCTTCCCTGGCATGGAAAAAAGACAGGATTTTATGTTGTACACCCTGAACGCACAATGTGCATGAGCCTCTGCTTATCTTTTACTGATCCCAGTTATTGAAAGCTTTGCCTAAATGTCAGGTGAATGCAGTCAAACAGGCAGAAAGATAATGGGGAGCCAAGTGTTTTTTTTATGGAATTAGCCATTCCAAAGGAATTCAGCCGAACAAGCATATGCATTCTCTAGGGCGGGGGTCGGTAACCTGTCGACCACGAGCTACCTGTTGATCGCTACAAGTGACGGATAGCTCACGAACACCTTCCAGTCCCGACAAGGTCTTCTGCTGACACCCAGCCATCCTGCTGACACCCAGCTCTCCTGATGCCCCTGCACCATGCCCTCCTCCATCCAGTACCATTCACTTCTGTCCCCCCCCAATACCATACCTTTCTGACCCGTAGCATCCTTCTGACTCCCAGCCCTCCTGACCTTTCTGATCCCCCCAGTACTGTGCCCTCCTGACACCCCAGCTGTACTGATCCCCCTGTACAGTACTATACCCTCCTGACCTTCCAGTATTATGCTCTCCCCACCCCCAGTACCATGCCCTCCTCACCCCCCTGCAACTATGCCCTCTGATCCCCCAGTATTGTGCCCCTCCAGACCCCAGTCCTACTGACCTCTGTACACCGCCCTACATACTACTGACCTTTGTATGCTGCCCTACATACTACTGACCTCTGTACACCACCCTACATACTACTGACCTCTGTACACCGCCCTACATACTACTGACCTCTGTACACTGCCCTACATACTACTGACCTCTGTACACCGCCCTACATACTACTGACCTCTGTACACTGCCCTACATACTACTGACCTCTGTACACTGCCCTACATACTACTGACCTCTGTACACCGCCCTACATACTACTGACCTCTGTACACTGCTCTACATACTACTGACCTCTGTACGCTGCCCTACATACTACTGACCTCTGTACGCCGCCCTACATACTACTGACCTCTGTACACTGCTCTACATACTACTGACCTCTGTACACTGCCCTACATACTACTGACCTCTGTACACTGCTCTACATACTACTGACCTCTGTACACTGCTCTACATCCTACTGACCTCTGTACACTGCCCTACATACTACTGACCTCTGTACGCCGCCCTACATACTACTGATCTCTGTACACTGCTCTACATACTACTGACCTCTGTACACTGCTCTACATACTACTGACCTCTGTACACTGCCCTACATACTACTGACCTCTGTACGCCGCCCTACATACTACTGATCTCTGTACACCGCCCTTCATACTACTGACCTCTGTACATCGCCCTACATACTACTGATCTCTGTACACTGCTCTACATACTACTGACCTCTGTACACCGCCCTACATACTACTGACCTCTGTACACTGCTCTACATACTACTGACCTCTGTACACTGCTCTACATACTACTGACCTCTGTACACCGCCCTACATACTACTGACCTCTGTACACCACCCTACATACTACTAAAAGTAAATGCAGAGTTTCTCACTGAAGCTATTTTTTAAGGTAGGCTAAGTGTAGTTTAGTCGATTTTTCTAGGGTTTCTTCATGCTGGCTTTACTTTTTATTAGGGGCTTGCTAGAAAATTGCTGGAAAATTTCTTTAAAAAAAAGGGGGGGGGGCTGCACCCCAATGATCTTTGACCTCTTCAATGTTGTCCAGGTAGATCTCCATCTCTCAAAGGTTGCCTACCCCTGCTCTAGGGCCAATTTCATGTTGGATTCAATACAACTATTCTATTCTATAAAATTCTTTGTTATTTAACACATATTTGGTTGTCCTGCACTAAAGGCTCAGAGTTTGCATCTTTACTTAATCAGAAGGATCCTCCCCCCACATTTACACAAGGAACCTTTTTGATCTTTTATTAAACATCACAAAAACAAGCCAACACATTTCAGGGGCCTCAGATGCCCCCTTATTTAGGGCTGTAACATAAAAAAAAATCAGGACATAGTAAACATCAATATAAACAAATATCAAAGGTGGTTTCATGTTTGGTCCAAAATATTAAAAAGGACCATTTCTTGGAAGGTTGTCTTCCAATTGAGAAACTTAAACCAATATGAACAGCATCAGAGCTGTACAATGTTTGACCAGCATGTTTTAGGTAATTGTAGCCATATTATTGCACTTGTAACAACAAAGTTGAGCTTTGGATTCACACTTTTGTGCTTTTGCTGGATGTGTCTGCCATTTAAATAAATCAGAACACGTCTAAACGCACTTCAAGGCACTTTATAATGGAGGGAAAAAACCTATCAAAGCGAAGTTCCGCCTCTGAAAAAGCCCGAAGCAGGCTCCGGCATCCTTACTAAGGGAAACAGGAAGTGAAGCCTTGCGGCTTCACAGCCTGTTTCCTACTGCACATGCGCGAGTCGTGCTGCACGATCTGAATGGTCCCTGCTGTCTTCTGGGACCTGTGTGTCTCCCAGAAGGCAGCGGGGGGGGGGGGGAGGAGGAGGGGCCAGACATTGGGTAGTATATGGCGATCTTTCCCCGGAAGTGGGAGCAGATACCTGGATTTTACAGGTTCCCGCTCCCCCCTGAAAGGTGCCAAATGTGGCACTGGAGGAGGGGGGGGGGGATCCAATCTGCGGAAGTTCTATTTCTGGGTGGAACTCCGCTTTAACGCATTTCATTGTGTAGAGAGGTGAACTCCAAATTATTTCCAGTCCAGTGGTTTGAGTGTTGTAGTGAGAACAGTGGATGGCGCCACATATCAGGAATATAGAATATCAAACCTCACCAGTGCATGATAAGCTCAAGACAGAGACATTTATTATTCTCAGTGTAAGCAACATTTCAGAGCACTAAGTGCAGGTCTGCCTTTAGTTTATGATGTGCTGGGGAGGTCGCATTTCTTGATGCACATTAATGCACATCAAACCATGCTTACACATGTTATGACATGCATTGATGAGCAGTGCAAACTGTGTTGAAAAATAAAGCAATGATTGTTTACATATATTTTAATGCATTTCTATCTATTTTAACACAAAATGCATCTGCAAAAAAACACACCAAGTGCAAAGGTGTGAACCCTGGCTAACAATTCAATTTCAAGGCAATTTTTTGGGGGGGTCTACCCTTTTTCACCAGGTTCAAGAATTGCAGAAACACAAAGGTTTAGGAGAATTCTAAGACAGATCTGCAAATAAAGTGGTTGCAAATTTCTGAAATGAAAAACGAACAGAGCATATCCTTCTATAGTGTGTCTATAGCACCCGCGGGTGTGATTTCTGTCTCCACCCCTCTGCTATCTGCATTTGTAACTTCTGATAGGTTATCCCTACATCACAGCATCTCAGGAGATGGCCCTGCACCCCCTTCCAGCACACAGAATGTGATTGAAAGCCTCAGCTGTGCATGTTTCCCTATGAGACTGTGTAGGGGGGAGGGGGTGTCCCTTCCCTCCACTCAGGTCTCAGATCACACTCAGTTCCCTGTTCTATGCTCTGCAGTGTGTGATGTCAAAACCCCACCCCTTGCCTGCTTTAGCTGAGAAATAGCCTTTGATCTGTGTGTTTTAGAAGGCTGTAGAGAGGAGGGGGCTTTAGATGAACAGGTACAACATATTGTAGGAGGATTTGTTTCATCTCTGCATATGAGGCTAGTTACTTCACTGGGTATATGTAAGGGTTTACAACCATTTTAAGTTAGCAATCTGTGAAGGTTAGAGGAAAAAAAATAAAATAAAAAAAACAGCACAGGGTAATAAACGAACCAGAAGGAGCAGGAGTAGAGAAGTGGGGTACAACATTTCCCAGAGGTGAGAATGGTCATAGAAGTATATAAGAGCACAGCCATTCTCAGACAGGTTTCTGTTGAACCTTTTTGTTCTTCCAGGGGCTGTAGGGGTTCCTTGAGCTGTGGCTGATTGAGCTCCCATCTGATTGTGCCTGGATAGTTCCAGACCCAATGCCAATTGGCAGAGCCAGCGGCATGACACCAATGATCTGTTTATCCCTCTGTAAACAGGGCATTCTTCTCACTGACTATCAATATAAGGTACAATATTCCCACTGACCCCCGATGAATTGATTTCAACAGGGATTCCCCGAGACCTGAAACTTATTTCAAGGGTTCCTGGGGGGTAAAAAGACTGAGAAAGGCAATTATAGTGGTTCAGAAAAACAAGATCAACAATGAGTCTATTATCTCTTGTGTCAAAAAGAATTATCATTCTTAATTCAAAGGTTTTTCCTTTCTGACCGGTATTGAAATTCCCTTTAAGAACAAATATCTGAATTACTGCTGAAAAAATTGTTGGTGGGGTAATTTTGTTTCAGTAGTAATTCTGAGATATTTGTCTTTCAGCAAATAGAGTCATCATATTGAGTCCTATCCCTCCACTTTACACATAGTTCTAAACCCCAATGAAGGGGGTGCAGCTTGGCCCCTGAAAAGTGTTGGCTTTTTGTTTTGGAATAAGTACCTTTGGACTATAGAACTTTTATTTCAATTGTTACCTAGAAATAGAGAACCTGTATGATTCTAATATTGGTTTAATGTTATTGTCATTTAAAAGGAAACCATGCATCAAAAAATGCAAAAAATAGCATGTGTTAAATTTTTCGGAGATGAAAGATAATACAAAGTGAAGTGAATACTAGCTGCTATATTCACCCTGAGCAAATAGATAATGTGGGATGGCGGTCAGACGGCTGGACTTTTAAGCCTGGTACACACTATTAGTTTTTTGGGTTTTTTTTCCGTTCAACCCCGCGGGTTGAAAGAAAATAAAAAACAGTCAGCTCCGGCCAGAGTCGCTGTACTAACCATGCAAGGTCAATTCAGTCATCTCCCCCGCTGAGCTGTTGTGTTCTGACAGGAGGAAGACCCCCCCCCCGCCCGAACTCTCCGATCAGCGCTCTCTACCATTGGCTGAGAGCGCTGATCGGGAGTCGGACTGCTGCTGGTCTTCCAACATGCACGTCCAACAGAAGCCGGCCAAACGGGCATACACACGGGCAGAATGTCGGACGTTTTTTTTTTTTTTAACCGGCAAATGTCTCCTGACATTCTGCCCATGTGTACAGGGCTTTATTCATATTGTTGACATCTCTGAGTACATAAAATGAAACTATTTGGAGAGAAGTTCATAAGCTGCAGTGTACTTTAGGGTGATAGATCCAGGCTGCCATCTTTATCCTTTACTACACTGCTTAGCTACTGACCCAAAACCACTAGTTATAAGATCCCTTTAAGGGGACCCTGTTCCCAAAGAAATAGAACATTGATGTGTTGAAACTCACAAAGTAGTTAAAGTGTATTCATAGGCACATTTTTTGTTAGTCTTGGGTAGAATTAGAAATGGTTAATGGTTATTTTTGCTGTCAGTCTCCTGTTGGGGAGATCTCCCATCACTTCCTGTCCCAGCAACAAGAAGTAAAACAAATCTCTGCAAAGAAGAGAGAATTCCCTTCTTAGACAGCTGTCACTGGAGGAGGTATCCAGTGGAAGATTTCTTCTCACATTTGTTCTGGTGACAACACAGATATTTTGGATTTCCAATCACCTTTTGTCTTAGTGGCAATGATCATCAGGACAAATAGTGTCAGAATGCCGACTATACCAATATGGACCCTGTAAGGGATACCCAATATGATATGGTAGGCCTCCCGAAGAAGTTACATAGTTACATGGTTAGTAAGGTTGAATAAAGACACCAGTCCATCCCGAGTGAGTGTCTACAATCATCCCTATTTTTTTTTATTTAAGGTACCCATATAGCGCCGCCAATTCACACAGCACTCTGCACATACATCGTACACCCACATCGGTCCCTACCCTCAAGGAGCCCACAATCCAAGGTCCCCAACTCACATTCACATACTAGGGCCAATTTTGAACAGAAGCCAATTAACCTACCAGCATGTCTTTGGAGTGTGGGAGGAAACAGGAGTACCCGGAGGAAACCCACGCAGGCACAGGGAGAACATGCAAACTCCAGGCAGGTAGTGTCGTGGTTGGGATTCAAACCAGCGACCCTTTTTACTGCTAGGCGAGAGTGCTAACCACTACACCACTGTGCTGCCCAACCTTTTTAAAATATTCCCCACACATTATTACACCACCCATCTGCTTCAAGGTTCGATGTGTTGCGCATTCAGAGATATTATTCTGCATATCTTAGAAGTGTAGGCCTACAGCCAGTTCATTGTAAAGCAGGGCATTGAGGGACTAGTCAGACCCGGAAGCTGGATCTGCACACTGGAAGAAGGAATTCCTGGAAACAAGACAAGGTTTACTCTGGGATGGGATGGATAAAAGCTTGAAGCTGGATAAGGACTTGTTGGAATAGGAGGCTGGTCCTTCATGAGAGCAGGTGACATGGCCCAGTGTTCAGAGTCTAAGATCCACCAATATTGACCAGGGACCCCTTCACAGAGGTTTGGGCTTTGCTGTGTGCTGCCCCTAGGTTACAAACCCCTGGGCTCACTCTGCTCTAAGTACCACAGACCCTTAGTTGGAGGTCAATGTGAACAGGGCTGGCTGGACATAAATGGTCAGGAACAGGTCAGAGAAGTCAGGACATTCAGCAGACAGTGATTACCAGGAGCAATCCAGAGGTCAGGATGGGCAGCAGACATGAATTACCAGGAACAAACCCAGAGCTTGGTACTCAGGAATCAAATTGAGGATACAGGCTGGATAGCAGGAAGGTGTACCGGGGCTTGGCAGCTAGCTTGCAAGAGCATTGCTTGGGCAGTGAGTTGAAGGTTGCACTAAATTTAAATAAAGCAGGCAGAGAAAGATGTTCTGATTGGGTGTGGCAGTGACATTTTCAGAGGAAGATAAGGGCTGTGATGCTTTATTTCGTTGTGAAGATGACAACCCAGTTAGGGGGTGGAAGCTGCACCAATTGGACATGGCCACGACACTCTGGGTAAGACCTGGAAGTGTGCGTAGATGTGTGCCTTAGGTCCCTTTCACACGGGGCTGTCCATTTTGACAGACTCCGCTTGCTCAGCAGGGATCGATCCGCTGATCCCCGCTAAGCAGGCGGATGACAGGTCTGTCTCCGCTCACTGTGCAGGGATGGACCTGTCAGAGCCCCGCTCTCCTCTATGGGGGATTGGATGAAAACAGACCACCTGTCCGTTTTCATCCGACCTGCCAGATGGATGGAAAAAAGGGTTTCCATCCGTCTGGATTTAGCGGAGTGGATGTCAGCAGGCAAGTCACCACTGAATCTGTTGCTCCATAGAGGTGAATGGAGCGTTCGTTCAGGTCCACCTGAAAAACTGAAAGGCGGACCTGAACAGTCCGCATGTGTGAAAGACCCCCTAGAAGCAAATGCAATGCTGGAATGTGGAAGGCAAGTAGCACTGACATAGATAGGGTGAATCTACCTAGTGGGGTCACAGACAGTAACAAAATCCTATTCATATGGGACGCAGTTATATATGGAAAGCTTCAGGGATCATAATATTAGTTACAGACATATATACAGTGCCTTGAAAAAGTATTCATACCCCTTGAAATTTTCTACATTTTGTCATGTTACAACCAAAAACGTAAATGTATTTTATTGGGATCTTTTGTGATAGACCAACACAAAGTGGCACATAATTATAAAGTGGAAGGAAAATGATAAATGGTTTTCAATTTTTTTTTACAAATAAATATGTGAAAAGCGTGGCATGCATTTGTTTTCAGTCCCCCTAAATCAACTCTTTGTAGAACCACCTTTTGCTGTGAAATTTTTATCCATTCCTCTTTGCAAAATAGCTCAAGCTCTGTCAGATTGGATGGAGAGCGTCTGTGAATAGCAATTTTCAAGTCTTGCCACAGATTCCCAATTGGATTTAGGTCTGGACTTTGACTGGGCCATTATAACACATGAATGTGCTTTGATCAAATCCATTCCATTGTAGCTCTGCCTGTATGTTTAGGGTCGTTGTCCTGCTGGAAGGTGAACCTCCGCCCCAGTCTCAAGTCTTTTGCAGACTCTAATAGGTTTTCTTCTAAGATTGCCCTGTATTTGGCCCCATCCATCTTCCCATCAACTCTGACCAGCTTCCCTGCTGAAAAAAAGCATCCCCACAACATGATGCTGCCACCACCATGTGTGCTCAGGGTGATATGCAGTGTTACTTTTCCGCCACACATAGCGTTTGGCTTTTAGGCCGAAAAGTTTGATTTTGGTCTCATCTGACCAGAGCACCTTCTTTCACATGTTTGCTGTGTCCCCCACATGGCTTCTCACTATCTGCAAACGGGACTTCTTATGGCTTTCTTTCAACAATGGCTTTCTTCTTGTCACTCTTCCATAAAGGCCAGATTTGTGAAGTGCACGACTAATAGTTGACCTGTGGACAGATTCTACCACCTGAGCTGTGGATCTGTCAGAAACCATGAATGAGACCGAGACAGAAGTACAGTTAAATCACACTTGTTTAATAATAAAAGTAAATAGAAAAAAACGTAGTCAAAACATAGCCAAAGTTCGGTAAACGGAACAGATAGTCAGGCAAGCCAGAAAGTCAGGAAGCCAGAGATCAACGTAGTGGAACAGCAAGCAGGATCTGGAGCCAGAAGGAATGTCAGCCAAGCAAATCTTTAACAGGAACGCAGGAGATAGTCTCTGTGATGTTGTCCAAGGCAAAGGCAGAGATCATCTGGGCTGGACGGCTTAAGTAGGCAGGACTGACGAGCAGAATATTATCAACAGGTGAGTCACTGTGGAAAGATAGAAGCTGGCAATTAGCCAACAGCCCAGCCAGTAAGTTTAGGTGGACGGCCATGTCTTGGTAGGTTTGCAGTCGTGCCATACCCTTTGCATTTTCGGATGATGGACTGAACAGTGCTCCATGAGATGTTCAAAGCTTGGGATACTTTTTATAACTTAACCCTGCTTTAAACTTCACAACAACTTTATCCCTGACCTGTCTGGTGTGTTCCTTGGCCTTCATGATGCTGTTTATTCACTAAGGTTTTCTAACAAACCTCTGAGGGCTTCACAGAACAACCGTATTTATACTGAGATTAAATTACACACAGGTGGACTCTATTTACTAATTAGATGACTTCTGAAGGCAATTGGTTCTACTAGATTTTAGTTAGGGGTATCAGAGTAAAGGGGGCTGAACACAAATGCACCCCCCCACACACACTTTTCACATATTTATTTGTTATTTTGAAAACCATTTATCATTTTCCTTTCACTTCACAATTATGTGCCACTATGTGTTGGTCTATCACATAAAATCCCAATAAAATACATTTACGTTTTTGATTGTAACATGACAAAATGTGGAAAATATCAAGGGGTGTGAATATGTTTTCAAAACACTGTATATAGCGGGTAAAATAAGTATTGAACGCGTCACCAATTTTTTAGGTAAATATATTTCTAAAGGTGTTATTGACATGACATTTTCACCACACGTCGGTAACAACCCATGCAATCCATACATACAAAGAAACCAAAACAAATACGTTCAGGAATGAAGTTATGTGTAATAAAAATGGAATGACACGGGGAAAGTATTAAACACGCCAACGGAAATGTATTGAATACTTCGTACAAAATCCTTTGTTGGTAATGACGGCTTCAAGACGCCTCCTGTATGGAGAAACTAGTTGCTCAGGTGTGAGTTTGGCCCATTCTTCCACACAGTCTTTAAATCTTGAAGGTTCCGTTGGCCTCTTCTATGAACTCTGATCTTTAGTTCTCTCCATAGATTTTCTATTGGATTCAAGTCAGGTGATTGGCCGGGCCATTCTACTTTGAATTTGAGAGTTTCCTTGGCTTTGTGTTTGGGATCGTTGTCTTGCTGAAATGTCCACCCTCGTTGCATCTTCATCATCCTGGTAGATGGCAGCAGACTTTTATCAAGAATGTCTCGGTACATTTTTTCATTCATCCTTCCTTCATTGATATGAAGTTTGCCAGAACCATATGCTGAAAAACAGCCCCACACCATGATGTTCCCACCTCCAAACTTCACTGTTGGTATGGGGGGTGTTTTTGGGGTGATGTGCCACTTGACCTCCAAACATGGTGTGTATTATGGAATCCAAAGAGTTCAATTCTGGTCTCATCTGACCAGACTATATTCTCCCCGTATTTCACAGGATTGTCTAAATGTTGTGCAGCAAACTTTAAAGTGGGGTTCCATACCAAAAAAAAATACATGAAAAATCCTAAAAAAAATACAAAAAAACATTTGGATATATATATATTTTTTTTACTCACCTCTAAATGCCTGTTGCTAGGGGGTCCCTTGTAGCCTGCCTCTTCCAGTGCCTGGGCTGGTGACATCACTTCCCCCTCGGCACAGGAAGGGCTCAGCTCTGCTCCCTCCCTCCTGTCAATCATCTGGGACCCATTACAGGTCCCAGGTGATTGAGCGGCCAATCACGGTGCCCACAGCCGCAATGCCGGCGCCGCCGAACGGAGGGGGAGACGAGCGGGGCTTCGATCCCCCGCATCGCTGGACCCTGGGACAGGTAAGTGTCCAATTAAAAGTCAGCAGCTGCAGTATTTGTAGCTGCTGACTTTTATTTTTTTTTTTTTATTTGACTGGAACTCCTCTTTAAATGAGCTTCAACATGCTTTTCCTTCAGAAATGGAGTCTTGCGTGGTGAGCATGCATACAGGCCATGGCGGGTGAATGCATTACTTATTGTTTTCTTTGAAACAATTGTACCTGCTAATTCCAGATCTTTCTGAAGCTCTCCATACGTGATCTTTGGCTCTTGGACAACACTTCTGATAATTCTTTTTCACTCCTCTGCCAGAAATCTTGCGAGGATAAAAAGAAATTGGCAAAAAAAAAAAAAACTTGCTAGGAGCACCTGGTCGTGGCCAGTTTATGGTGAAATTATGTTCTTAACACTTCTGGATTATGGCCCTAACAGTGCTCACTGGAACAATCAGAAGTTTAGATCCTTCTGTAAACAATGCCATCAGTATGTTTTGCAACAATGAGGTTGTGAATGTCTTGAGAAAGCTCTTTGCTTTTACCCATCATAAGATGTTTCTTGTGTGACACCTTGGTAATGAGACTCCTTGTTATAGGCCATCAATTGAGACTGAACCGGCTGATATTAATTTGTACTGACAAGGGGCAGGATTGCTTTCTAATTACTAATGGATTCCATCTGGTGTCTAAGCTTTCCATGCCTTTTTGCACCTCCCTTTCTTTATGGGTTCAAAACTTTTTCCCCGTGTCATTCAATTTTATTACAAATAACTTCATTTCTGAACTTATTTGTTTTGGTTTCTTTGTATGTATGGATTGCCCGGGTTGTTAAAAACATGTGGAACATTTTATGTCAATAGCACCTTGTTCAATACTTATTTGTATATACTGTTAGACTATGAAAAAAAAAACAATAGCCACATTACCCTACAAAAAATTCCCCAAAATTCTGAACATAAAAAAAAGTCCCTATACCATATACAATCGTTATTATTCACAATGAAAATTGCTGGCACACCCGGATCCACAGTCCTAGAAATACGTGTCTCAACCACATGAAGAGAAGACAGTACTCGAGTGTCAACGGAAAATATATGACAATGATTGTGTGATCGTCAGCCACCTCTTCACTAGTGAAAGATCAAATGTAATCCTCCAAGATGTATACAACAAAATATTCCACTCCAAAAATCATAGTCATATATGGATAGGATAATAGCTGTACAGTGGAACCTTGGTTTACGAGTAACGCGGTTAACGAGCGTTTTGAAAGACGAGCAACTTTTTTTTTTTTTAATTCTGACTCGGTTTGCGAGTGTTGTCTCGCAAAATGAGCAGAATTCAAGCTAATGGGGTGTGCAGTACCGTATTTGGCCAGAGGTGCGGGGGCGCCGGGGACACTCGGAATGTTTCGGAGCCGTTTGGAAATACTCGGAATCACTCGGAAATAGTCGGAAGCACTCCGTTGCTGAGCCTTTCCGAGTTCAGCCGAGCTGTCCCCGAGTATTTCCGAGGCTCTCCGGCGCCCCCCCCCACCTCTGGCCACATGCTGTATTGCATGTAATAGAAGTCAATGCAGAACAAATTATCTTCCTTTCCATTGACTTCTATGGGGAAACGCGCTTTGATATGCGAGTGCTTTGGATTACAAGCATTCTCCTGGAACGGATTATGGTCGTAATCCAAGGTTCCACTGTACTAGCAAACTAAATGTTGTCCAGTTTAGATCTACTAAAGATCGCTGTGTCTTTTTAACTATCATTTTTGTTCCAGGGTCCCTATGCAGACGATCAGTATGAAGCATCCGAGTATCGATGAGCCATCTTTAATGTTACATTCATGGAGAAGCATGTTTTTATATACTGGACGGCCTTTAACATCACCCTACTGTGTCGATTTATTAACGCATATTCAGGTCAGTTAAAGAAGGATCCAATTTTAATTAGATATTAGCGCCTTCTATAAAGCTGAACTCCAGGATCATCAAATATTATCTAAATACAATCATCATGTATATTCTTCTTGAATCTTGATGTACTTTGTGTATTTCTTCCAGATCTGTGCAGTAATCCAGTGTGAGACTTTCCCTTCCTGTAATAAAGACCGCTCACTGCTGCTCTCTCTCCTTGTGCAGGGTGACTGGTCTTCTCTCCGCCCCCTCCTGTAGTTTTCTGCAGGCAGCATGTAGTGGGTGGAGCCTGCTGGGTCCCTCCCACTACTCACTGCTGCTCTCTCTCCTTGTGCAGGGTGACTGGTCTTGTCTCCGCCCCCTCCTGTATTTTTCTACAGGCAGCCTGTAGTGGGTGGAGCCTGCTAGGTCCCTCCCACAGCTCTGCTCTCTGCACAGGTTATGCACATA
Organism: Aquarana catesbeiana; assembly: GCF_042186555.1. Classification (NCBI taxonomy): domain Eukaryota; kingdom Metazoa; phylum Chordata; class Amphibia; order Anura; family Ranidae; genus Aquarana; species Aquarana catesbeiana. Next base: position 323,820,973 of record NC_133330.1, on the reverse strand, counting down.
TCACTGCTACTTTTACAAGGTAGTGCCTGGGTTTGCAAAGGCCTTTGGTGCACACAAGGTGGATTTATATCCTTTGTGGCTATTAAGGGATATATTTAAATGAAAGTGTCCAGAGTTCAGCTTTAAACTGTTGAGCCATAGACATTGCTAAGTACAGCTAATAATAATGTTCTGCATTTGCTTCAGTGCTTTGTTTGTGCCAATGCCATACTCTGTACCCTACATGCTGAAAAGGAAAGACAGCAAACTAAGAAAGAAGAATTCAAATTGCTTCCTGTCAGTGTGTAGCTGCCTGCCCGTACAAGGTACGAGCAGACAGCTTACAATGACAGTCTGCAAAAGTCCTGCATTGCACCCACGATCTGCTGATCATGGCTGCAATGCTTTGCAGGCTCCTAGTGAAAAAAAAAAAAATGCACGTTTTTTACCTTCAAAAAAATATGCATTCATTTTTATTTTTTTTTAAAGATGGTGAACTTATCCTTTAAACATTGTAAATTATCCACTAGAGGGAGCTCTGAACTCAATCTGTCTTTCTGTTAAAGAGGGAGTCCACCTGAAAAAAATGTATTAAAAGCCAGCAGCTACAAATACTGCAGCTGCAGACTTTTAAAAAAATGGACACTTACCTGTCCAGCGATGTCGGCAGCCGAAGCCGAGCAATAGCTCGGCTCTCGGCTGCTGCTGCCACCATTCTCGGTGAGGGAATAAGGAAGTGAAGCTTTGCGGCTTCACTTCCTGGTTCCTTACTGCGCATGCGCGAGTCGCGCTGCGCGTCCTAAGTGGTCCCTGCTATCTCCTGGGACCTGTGTGTTTCCCAGGAGACAGCGGGGGGGGGGGGGGGGGAGTCTATTCCAGGGAAGTAGGTGCAGATACCTGTCTAATACAGGTATCTGCACCCCCCTCCCCCCTGAAAGGTGCCAATTGTGGCACCGGAGGGGGGAGGAGGAATCAGATGAGCGGAAGTTCCACTTTTGGGTGGAACTCCGCTTTAAGATCAGTTAGCCACGCGAGGAGTGCATTGTTTCCAACGAGTTGGCTGGACTTACATTATGAGAAGGAGCAGTAAAACATAACTGCTGTGTAGCGCTGCAAAGCAGGAAGCAGAGACTGCATATGTAATGGCTTTCCCCATTTTTTTTTTTTTTTCTTAACAGAACACAAATGAAAGAAGAAGTAAACCCTGATGGGTTTTACTTCCTCTTTATTCCCCTGCAAAGTAAAAGCATAATGGGCTAGCCCATTATGTGGCACTTGCCTGCAAACGCAAAGCCCGCGATGTCCGCTGGTTTAAGCGTCCATCTTCACCCCTCTTCCTTCCGGGGCCACGGACTCCAGCTCTGTGACTGTCCGGAGCCGCGTGACGTCACTCCCGAGCAAAGGCTCGGAGGGCCATTTCTTCACTGCGCATGCGCCGATGACATCATCGGTGCACTACAAGGTAAATGTCTCCTAAATGGCGTACCTATATGTAAAAATGTCTCGGGGGGGGGGGGGGGTTACAACCCTTTTAATAACATTTATTTATTTTTATAATCAACTAGAACTCTTAGACAATAAAAATATAAAAAAAAAAAGCTAAGCATTTCAATAAAATGAAAGGATAAAATATAAAAAAATAATAAAAGAATAAAGAATAAAAATAGAATTATCACCTAAAGTTTCACTTTAAAGAATATCCAAACCCAAAACCAAAAATGTTATATATTGCAGCTTACCGGTCCTTAGATGTGGTGACTGCATTTGTTTTCTTTTTAGGATTTCTTCCTTTTTTTTCACTTGGTGATCTGCTCAGCAACACCCCTCCTGTATTCGCATGACAACAATTCACTGTACTGCTTCAGGACAACAGAAAGAAGATAGGACTACCGTACCTCCGCCCTGCTAGGTTCACAATAATGCGGCCCTGTGAGACACGTTTTGCGCAGACACTGCAGCCCATTCATTTGAATGAGCTGCCATGCCTCCTGAAATGCAGAGAAAAGTTCCCTGCATCATTTCCAGAATCATAGGGTCAATCACACCTCCCAACTTTTTAACAATGGGAATGAGGGACACCTATCGGCAAAAGTGTGCAGGCATAGGACACACCCCTTGCCACGCCCCTTAACGGGGAATTGTACAAAAAAAAACAAGATTGGTTGAACCCACAAGTGCTTTTTTTTACCACTACTATTCCTTTATATTGGCTTTTGGAATTTACAAAAGCAGCAATTTAGAAATCGGATGAAAGGTTTAGCGCTGGAAAACCCTTTTTGATATGTAAAAAGTGCATTTTATATACATCTATATAGATCAGACCAAAATGAGGGACAAATGAGGGGGAATGAGGGACAGAGGGACATTGCTCCAAAGGGACAGTCCCTCGAAATCAGGGACAGTTGGGAGCTATGGGGTTAATGGCTCCCACACACATCTCCTGCGTTTTTCTGTGCGGGTGGTTGCGGCTGCGGGAACAGGCGCGGACCCACAGCAGGAAACACCTACACAGATGTGAACCTAGCCTAACTTAGAGGGGAAGGGGTTCTGTAATTCTTAGAGATAGGTGAGAACAATGTAAATGATAACAGTCAGCAAAGCACAGGACGTTATCGGTTCACAAGATTTCTGGCAGGATCAACAGGAATTTTTTGGAACTTACCAAACAGATATAAACATTTTCAATAGTAACAGACCAAGGGACCAAGTATTAAGTTTGGGGTTTAGATATGCTTTTAAGTTCACCTTTGTTTTGGATAGAGTGGAGACCCTGTCAGGTTCTTATTGCTTCGGTCCTCTCTATTTGTCCTGTCAAATGTTATCACCAAAAGTGAAAGAAAATCCCAAATTTTGGGTTGTCACCATTACAGGAATAGAAGGAAAATGTTCCAATGGGGACACTGATTCTGGTGACAACCGGAGTGTCACTTTAGAATGATTTCCTCTCATTTCCTGTTTTGGTTATGGGACAGAAGGAAAATCTCCCCAATGCATTTACTACAGTGAATTGAAAAAGTATTCATACCCCTTAAAATGTTCCACATTTTGTCATGTTACAACCAAAAACGTGAATGTATTTTATTGAGATTTTATGCGATAGACCAACACAAAGTGGCACATAATTGTGAAGTGGAAGGAAAATGATAAATGTTTTCAATTTTTTTTTTACAAATAAATATCTGAAAAGTGTGGTGTGCATTTGTATTCAGCCCCCTTTACTCTGATACCCCTAACTAAAATCTAGTGGAACCAATTGCCTTCAGAAGTCACCTAAGTAATAAATAGAGTCCACCTGTGTGTAATTTAATCTCAGTATAAATACAGCTGTTCTGTGAAGCCCTTAGAGGTTTGTTAACATGAAGGCCAAGGAACACACCAGACAGGTCAGGGATAAAGTTGTGGAGAAGTTTAAAGCAGGGTTTGGTTATAAAAAATATCCCAAGCTTTGAACATCTCACGGAGGACTGTTCAATCCATCATCCGAAAATGAAAAGATTATGGCACAACTGCAAACCTACCAAGACATGGCCGTCCACCTAACCCGACAGGCCGGGCAAGGAGAGCATTAATCAGAGAAGCAGCCAAGAGGCCCATGGGAACTCTGGAGGAGCTGCAGAGATCCTGTCAGGGCTGGGCTCAGCCCTTCCTTCTCTGAACTGGTCGGTCAGCTGTCGGCTAATTGCCAGCATCTATCTCTCCACAGTGACTCACCTGTTGATGATATTCTGCTCCTCAGTCCTGCCTACGTAAGCCGTCCAACCCAGATGATCTCTGCCTTTGCCTTGGACAGCATCAAAGAGACTATCTCCTGCTTGGCTGGCATTCCTTCTGGCTCCAGATCCTGCTTGCTGTTCCACTACGTTGATCTCTGGCTTCCTGACTTTCTGGCTTGTCTGACTATCCGTTCCGGGGGAGGAGCTGCAGAGATCCACAGCTCAGGTGGGAGAATCTGTCCACAGGACAACTATTAGTCATGCTCTCCACAAATCTGCCCTTTATGGAAGAAAGCCATTGTTGAAAGAAAGCCGTAAGAAGTCCCGTTTGCAGTTTGCGAGAAGCCATGTGGGGTACACAGCAAACATGTGGAAGAAGGTGCTCTGGTCAGAAGAGACCAAAATTGAACTTTTTGGCCTAAAAGCAAGACCCTATGTGTGGTGGAAAACTAACACTGCACATCACCCTGAACACACCATGCCCACCGTGAAACATGGTGGTGGCCGCATCATGTTGTGGGGATGCTTTTCTTCAGCAGGGACAGGGGAGATGGTCAGAGTTGATGGGAAGATAAATGGAGCTAAATACAAGGCAATCTTAGGAAAAAACCTGTTAGAAACTGCAAAAGACTTGAGACTGGGGCGGAGGTTCACCTTCCAGCAGGACAACGACCCTAAACATACAGCCAGAGCTACAAAGGAATGGTTTAGAATTCAGGGGTCTCAAACTGGCGGCCCTCCAGCTGTTGCAAAATGCCCCCAAATGTCCCATCATGCCTCTGCCTGTTGGAGTCATGCTTGTAACTGTCAGCCTTGCTATGCCTCATGGGACTTTTAGTTTCCCAACAGCTGGAGGGCCGCCAGTACCCTGGACTTTAGATCAAAGCATATTCATGTGTTAGAATGGGCCAGTCAAAGTCCAATTTGGGAATCTGTGGCAAGACTTGAAAATTGCTCTTCACAGACGCTCTCCATCCAATCTGACAGAGTTTGAGCTATTTTACAAGGAAAAATGGGCAAAAATTTCCATCTCTAGATGTGCAAAGCTGGTAGAGACATCCCCAAAATAACCCGTTGTAATTGCAGTGAAAGGCGGTTTTACAAAGTATTGACTCAGGGGGGCGCTATACAAATGCCCCACACTTTTCACATATTTATTTGTAAAATATTTTGAAAACCATTTATCATTTTCCTTCCACTGCACAATTATGTTGTGGGTTTAGTAACACTTTAATCTACTGGGCAGGCTTGCATTAATTCATAGGAACATTTTTTGAAAAGATAAAACTAGCCTTTAAATAATGTAAAAGGAAAAAAATTGAATAATAAAGTGGCTCCTTAATATTCTATTGCTTACAGAGATCTGCGGCTACGCTCGTATGGAGATCAGACCCAGCAACGTCACCCACGTGGGCTCCAGCGTCACCATTACATGTACCCAAAAGAGCAACGGCAAGAAAGGTGTCAAAATCATTGCTGGTGCTGAGACATGGCAAAATCTACACGGGAATTCAATCACAATTACCCATACCAGTTTTACTCCCGGCAGAATACCGTACAATTGTAATAATGCTGCCAATAAGCTGATCTGTGGAGCTGCCATATATTTTGGATGTAAGTGCCTGTCACAGAACGTTTTTGTCACTTTAGGGCTCGCTTACACCATTTCGCTTTTTTGTGTGCTACAACGCAGAATCACAGGGCACTAAGGCTCCTTTCACACAGGTGGCCAGAGCAGGTGATTGGTCTGCATTTTTACCAATTCTCCCCCCTCCACCGTCCATCTACAGTTGGACATGGTGCTGCTTGGTTGAGTACACATTGAAAAATATTAATACGACATGCCGAGTTTGACATTTTAATTTTTTTTTTTTTTTTTTTACATATTTTAGAATTTTTTTACAAATTAATTTTTTTATCTTTTTTTGCATATTTTTTATCAGCCTTGTTGGTGGGCTTTTATGAGATATCAGGGGTCTAAACAGACCCCTGACATCTCCCCTTTGAGTCAGAGAAAGGGACTGAGGACAGAGACAGAGGCTCCTGTCCATTCATAAACTAAAGCAGAGTAAATACAATTTACTCGGCTCAGTTTTTACAGGACACAGGAGAGAGCGCTGCTCACTGTGTCCAATTCAGAAAAGGAAGGGGCTGGTAAATGACATATTTACCGGTCCCTTCCACCGCTCTCCATCCTGACACATTCCAGCAGCCAGCAGGAGAGGAGAGGAGGGTAGTCGGGACGAGGGGGGGGGGGGGGCGGAGGAGGAGGAGGACAGGGAGCCAGAGGAGAACGGGGGGGGGGGGGGGAGTAGGACACGAAAGGGGGGCCTGGAGAAGGACAGGGAGCCAGAGGAATGATCGGTGCAGCGGGATTGACAGCTGTGAACACCGCTCTCCCTGTATAGCTTTTTACCTGACAGCTGTAAGAGGGAGAGAAGGAAAAGCAATGTCAACTAAAAGGCTATACAGGGAGATCGGTGTTCACAGCTGTCATTCCCGCTGCACTGATCATTCCCCGCTGTAAACCAGGGGACCATGCAGGAGCCGGGATATCAGGAGGCGCTTGCGGGTGTCTGTGAGCTGCAGCAAAAATGCGGGAGACTTGGGATGTCTGGGGTTACTACATGTTTACTTTATTGTCCGGGCCTCATATTGTAAATAAAGTTAGAAAATTCACGTTAGTTTTCTTAGTTGTCATTGAAATGCTCTAAAGTAAAAATTTCCTTCATTGTCCCTGGCAACCAACATGTTTTTAACTTTCCATATTTCCAATGCCTTAGAAGAGGTTAAATGGTTGCTATTGGCAACACCTAAAGCTGCAACCTTTTCTGATACGACATGCCAGCCTAGTTATCTCTTTCCTATTAATACCTTTCACAGCAGGCCTTAAATTTTACCTCAGAGTCCAGAAAAATACAGGTTGTGTGACAACCCTAGCACAGATATTGTGCTTTCTTCAGCCAGAGGCCTAGTACTGAGATAAACAAACAAACATGGCCTCTGCAGACAGGACAGTTTCCAAGTGTGTTGTCCACATGTGTGACTCACCTCAGGATATGTACAGACCAGCGTTTCCTGTGGTCATGGCCCACATACACATCAGCAGCCATCTTGAGACACTTATTGGACCTCTGACCTGATTATTTTACTTTTACTTTGCACACATCTAGTGGAAATGCTCAAAGATAAGATTACCACACTTATGGGGCTTGTTTACGCTGGCTTCATCCTCTGAATAGTTATCAGCGGTGGATTGTTTTTCAGAGGGCTTGTGACAGGGCGGTGAGGAGCCAAAATGTTGCCTCCTCACTGCCTGTTTAAACCATAAATCTCCACAACACTATGGGGGTGGTTGTGGCGTGGCTCCATTCAGTTGAATGGGTTGTGTTTGGCAGGTGGTATTGTCCAGCAATGGTGACACTGAGATAAGTTTCAGCCACAGCATGTGTACAACCCCATTTGCTGCCTTTGTAGTGTAAGATCCCATGGTTGGGAAGGAGAAAATGCAGCTCAGGCACGTGTTTCTACCATCTCCCCCCCAACCACAAGTGTAATCAAGGCCTTAGGGCTTCTGCACACGGCAGTATGATTTTACGTAGGATCTTGCTGGCAGGAAGATCCTACCTAAAATCCCAACCATACACTGTACTCATATATCGTTTCTGCTGACACTTTCATGCGAACAACGCAACTTAAAATGATTGTATACCACCAATTGCGGAAGTTGTACCTATAGGTAAGCCTATAATAAGGCTTACCTATAGGTACTGTAAATATCTCGTAAACGTGCGCCGTTTAGGAGATATTTACCTTGTAGTGCGCCAATGATATCATTGGCGCATGCGCTGTGAAGAAACGGCCCTCCGTGCAATTTCTTCACTAGCACTAGTGAAGTGCTGTGACTGACGGCTCCCAGACGTCACGTGACTCCGGACAGTCAGTCACATAGCCGGAGTCCGCGGCCCCCGGAAAGAAGAGGGTCGAAGATGGATGCGGCCACCAGCGGGGACATCGCGAGGCGTCCTTTGCAGGTAAGTGGCACATAATGGGCTAGTATGCGATGCACACTAGCCCATTATGCTTTTACTTTGCAGGGGAAAAAAAGAGGAAGTAAAACCCATTAGGGTTTACTTCCTCTTTAAGATGCAGGCGGTTCCACACAACTAGCATCCTTGGTTGCTAGGATGCAGGTAGCCCCTGCTGCCATGACACAGGATACCATTTTGCATTTCCTTGGACACAATGTTTACATTCAGGACCGTGATGGCAGATATTTAAAATGTTTACGCAGTTAAAGGCAGCTCTGTCATGGGTGACATACAGAGGCAGTTTTGTTGTCAACCATGCTTTAATTCTCCTCTACCGGACTACAGGACACCATATTATGGAGATGAGGAGATGGGTAGGTGTTCTGTAGTCCCTAGGGCTGACAACATTGCTTGATTTCAGCGTAGCAGAGACATTGTGTTGTCAGCTCACTACAGGAAGTTAGCAGCTGACTGAGTGTTTAGCAGAAGCAGCGGATATTTTTCTGTCCCTGCTGCGTTTTCAACCACTTCCCGTTCTTAGGCTGTTTTAAAACCTCCTGGACTAAAAGTGGTTAAAACGGGCTCTACAGCCATCATTTTTATGATAGTGAGAAGGTCCTTGTTAGTGGCCTTGTGAGCAATAAAGTTAAATGAAAAAAAAAAAAATCTATTTAGAAAGTGTAGAGAAATAAGTAATTTAATGAAATAAATAAAAATGATTTGAGCAATAAAGTTAAATGAAAAAAAAATCAATTTAGAAAGTGTAGAGAAAAATGGAATTTTAATAAAATAAATAAAAATAATTTAAAATTTTTAAAAGCGCACGCAAAATGCAAATGCTGGTGTATTTAAACCATGTTTGCATCACACATGTGAGGTATCATCGTGAATGTTGGTGTGAGAGCAATAATTCCTGGGCCATAATTTATGGTTAACTCTAAACTGACAATCTGTAGGGGCTTTTTAAATTGTCACCTATGAAAGATTTTAGGTATTGTAGTTTTTTTATATAATTTCACGGGTATACGCAATTTGACATGTTTGGTGTCTATTTACTCAACGCAACATTACCTTTTATATTTTACCAAAAAATTGGGTATTATATTGTGTTTGTGTGCACTAAAATTACTTTTTATGCCGCGTACACGCGGTCAGATTTTCCGACGGGAAATGTTCGATGGGAGCTTGTTGTCGGAAAGTCTGACCGTGTGTAGGCTCCATCGGACATTTTCCGTCGGAATTTCCGACAAACAAAATTTGAGATCTGGATCTCAAATTTTCCGACAACAAAATCCGTTCTTGTAAATTTCGATCGTGTGTACACAATTCCGACGCACAAAGTGCCACGCATGCTCTGAATCAAGCAGAAGAGCCGCACTGGCTATTGCACTTCATTTTTCTCGGCTCGTCGTACGTGTTGTACTTCACCGCGTTCTTGACGTTCGGAATTTCCGACAAGATTTGTGTGACCGTGTGTATGCAAGACAAGTTTGAGCCAACATCCGTCCGAAAAAAAACATGGATTTAGTTGTCGGAATGTGCGATTGTGTGTACCTTGCATTGAAAATATGCATTTGATGAACAGCTGCGCAAATATTGTGCGACTTTAAAAATTCCCTGCTTTCAGAAAATATATAATTGTTTGGAGGTTCTAATTAATTTTCCAGCATAAAATGCATATTTTACTGTGTTTGTGGGAAAAAAAATGCCCCGGACACGAAGTGGTTAAAGAGGCAAAATAGGCAGAACTGTGTGTTTATTGGAGAGATGTACTGAATATTTTTTTTAATTGTGTTTTGCCCAGACATACTGTACAATTTAAGCCTTGCTTTTCAGTCCCTCCAGATCAACCAAGAATCATCTCATGTGAACAACAAGGAGAATCTGGAAATGTTTCCTGCTTGTGGGAGCTGAAGAGACACAGTGGCCTCCCAAATAGCTGTACCTTGCAATTGCAGTTGAGTATCTGCTTATATAATGTATTCATTTATATAGAACATTCAAAGTCTTTATAACATCCATGAGTGTGGTGTGCGTTCACTGAGTGCCTTAACCACTTAAGGACCGGAAGGATTTGCCCCCTTAATGACCAGGTCATTTTTTTGCGATACGGCACTGTCGCTTTAACTGACAATTGCGCGGTCGTGCGACGCTGTACCCAAACAAAATTGACGTCCTTTTTTCCCCACAATTAGAGCTTTCTTTTGGTGGTATTTGATCACCTCTGCAGTTTTTTTTATTTTTTTGCGGTATAAACAAAGAAAGAGTGAGAATTTTGAAAGAAAAAACAATATTTTTTACTTTGTGCTATAATAAATATCCCCATTTTAAAAAACAAACAAATTTCTTCATCAGTTTAGGCCGATATATATTCTTCCACATATTTTTGGTAAAAAAAAAAATTGCAATAAGCGTATATTGATTGGTCTGCACAAGTTTTAGCGTCTACAAAATAGGGGATGGATTTATGGCCTTTTTTTAATTATACTTTTCTTTTTTTACTAGTAATGGCGGCGATCAGCAATTTTTAGCGGGGCTGCGACATTGCGGCGGACAGTTCGGACACTTTTGACACTTTTTTGGGACCCTTGACGTTTTATACAGCGATCAGAGCTAAAAATAGCCACTGATTACTGTATAAATGTAACTGGCAGGGAAGGGGTTAACACTAGGGGGCGATCAAGGGGTTAAATGTGTTCCCTCATTTGTGTTCTAACTGTGGGGTAATGAGACTGCCTGGAGGAGGAGACTGATCGCTGTTCCCAATCTTTAGGAGCAGCAGATCTGTCTCTCCTCCCCTGATAGAATGGAGATCTGTCTGTTTACACAGAGCTCTTAAAGTGGCCGATGTACCATGACGGCGATTCGCCCAGGGGAGCCAACCTGCCGCAGTATAACTGCGGCGGCTGGTCCTTAAGTGGTTAAAGTGGTTGTAAACCTCAGACTTGAAATATGAACAAAGAATATCCCTCTATACCCTGTTTCCCCGAAAATAAGACCTAGCGTGATTGTCAGTGATGGCTGCAATATAAGCCCTACCCCCCAAATAAGCCCTACCCTGTTTCCCCAAAAATAAGCCCTACCCTGAAAATAAGACCTACAAGGACTTTAACTAGGGCTTATTTGGGGGGTAGGGCTTATATTGCAGCCATCACCAACAATCGCGCTAGGTCTTATTTTCAGGGAAACAGGGTAGTGTGTAATTTCCTCAATTAAGAGCACAAAGGGGTTGATTTACTAAAGGCAAATATCCTGTGCACTTTGCAAAGTGCAGTTGCTCCAGAGCTTAGTAGATGAGGTAAAGCTTAACTTTGCAAAGAGTACCCAATCACGCACAAGGAAAATAAAAAAAAACTGTATTTTTGCTTGCACATGATTGGACGATGGAAGTCAGCAGAGCTTCTGCTAGTTCTAGAGCAACTACTCTTGCAGAATACAACTGCACTTTGCAAAGTGCACAGTGTATTTGCCTTTAGTAAATCAACCCCTAAGTGTCACTTTTATCTGCTGCGTCAATTCCTCTGCTATCAGCATGAATCACTTCTGAGTTTTCCTGACACCAAGACAGCTCAGAAAAGCTCTATAAATTCCTGACTTTGAACGGCTGTAGAGGAGCGAAGACTGCAGAAAAACAAATACAACTTATGTAGGATGATTTGTTTCATCTCTGTGTATCACCTGAGGCCAGTCACTTCACTGGGTATATGGAAGGGTTTACAACCACTTTAAGGGGGCTATAGATGGATTAAATTTTGGCCGGTTTAGCAAGGACCGGACAAGTTTTAATCCATGTGTGGCCACGTCAATTGAGCAGAAGCTCAATAAAAAAAAACTGAACCATGTATGCCCAGCTTAAGGTTCCCACTCTATTCTTAGGGACAAACACACCATAGGGCCAATTGTGTAATTTGAGACAAGAGTGCCTTCCATTTATTTACTGTCATACTCTATTTTTTTAAATTATTTTATTATTATTTATTTATATTATTTAATATTTTTTGTAATTTTTATTATTTTTAAGTGTATCTAAAGCCAAAACTTTTTTTATGGATTCAATTAGAGAGGATTTTCTGTACTTCCTGTCCCGGAGACACAAACGGAAGTAAGAGGAAATCTTTACACGGTGATAGCTGTAAAATGTGGGGTTTCCCAGTGTCAATGATCCCTGGGACAAATAGAGAGGGTGGATCTCTGTAGCAGGGACACAACCAGTATGACATCAGCGGGGTTACCCCTCTTATTTTCGAGTATGACATTCTGAGAGAGTTTTTAGCTCTTCCTACTCTATCCAAATCTAAAAAAAAAAAAAAAAAAAAGTTTTGTCTTTAGACACACTTTCAAGCAGCCAAAAATAGGGTAAATCTGAAAAGCACATTAAAAACGAAAATAACAAAAATTGTGTTGATATTCACCTTCAATCCAGAGATTTCCCTGCAGTGCTTTTTTTTTTTTTTTACTGCTGCTAGATGTCCTCGGTTTGAAGACCAGCATCATTCAACCCCACCTTCTCTGAGCCCAGGTCAACCTGGACCTTCCCCTTCCAGTGAGAGGAGAAGCAGCATAGTGATGAGCTCATCTCTCTGTTACTGTGCTCTCTCCTCCATTCAGCATGCTCCTTGTCAGCACATAAGCTGATTGACTCCCTGTGTTGCTTCGTCCGCTCACACTCCATCATTGCTGTACAGCAGGGGTCTCAAACTGGCGGCCTTCCAGCTGTTGCGAAACTACAAGTCCCATGAGGCATAGCAAGGCTGACCGATACAAGCATGACTCCCTCTAGGCAGAGGCATGATGGGACTTGTAGTTCCGCAACAGCTGGAGGGCCACCAGTTTGAGACCCCTGAATTCTGAACCATTCCATTGTAGTAATAGTTAGATAGATAGATAGATAGATAGATAGATAGATAGATAGATAGATAGATAGATAGATAGATAGATAGATAGATAGATAGATAGATAGATAGATAGATAGATAGATAGATAGATAGATAGATAGATAGATAGATAGATAGATACTGTAGATAGATAGATAGATAGATACTGTAGATAGATAGATAGATAGATACTGTAGATAGATAGATACTGTAGATAGATAGATACTATAGATAGATAGATAGATAGATAGATAGATAGATAGATAGATAGATAGATAGATAGATAGATAGATAGATAGAGAGAAATATATATATATATATATATATATATATATATATATATATATATATATATATATATATATATATATATATATATATATATATATATCTCACATATATATCCAATATATTATCCTGTCCCTATTCTATAGGAAATAGCAGATTCAACCCAATCACAAAGCCAATGCTCCAAGGCCACATTTTCTGGTGGCACTGTGTGACCCTTTCCTCATGCCACCCCTGGAGGGCACCACATGAGTTATTCTTCCTACCCATGTACAATATTTATATACTCCAGGATGAGACAGAACAAGATTACGGAGAGTGTTTTGGAGAGTTGCCAGACTGGAACCAATTTTCTGACCCTGCCTGTGGCAGCCAATCCTGGAGGAGAATACGCGGCTTTGGTGGTGACCTCTAACCCGCTGGGAAAGAACACTTCGCAGTTGTATAACTTCACTTTCTATGATATAGGTAGGTGGGTGACAACTGATGGAATTTTGACATGTGGCTGTTTAGATTTCACATTTTTGTCGGGGGGGAGCGGGGTGCATCTGGTGACCATTTAGGGGTTCATGCTGTTTAAATTTTTTTTTCATTACTGCATTGACGTATTAAAGCTTACATGAGATTATTATTATTATTCTGTCTTCACTGGACACTGTAAATAAATACAGCAGCAGGGCAAGGGATAGAAGGAGAGGGATCACAAGACTCTCTGCAGCTCAAGTAATATTCATAGCCAGAGCACCTTACATTGCATGTCTTTTATAGGTGGATTGTTAAGTCTAATTGATACTTTGCACCCACAACGTTTAACCCTATGCAGCTCGTCCAAGATTATTTTCACTGTAATATGACCAATGAGTACATAGAGAAGAAATGAAGCCTCTATGAGAGGTGGTCCTGTCTAGGATGAGTGTATAAGAGGAGGATGTAAATAAAGAGTAATTAGGACCTTGCAAATGAAAGGTGTTGCTCACTGGCTTGTATATAATGCTAACTTTCGTTTCTCTGTATGGACCTTTTGTGGTCAGAGACAGGAAGAGTCAATGGTAGTTGTCTAACTGAGAGGGCTGTGCACAATTTCCTGTTTTCTGGCTAGCCCTGTATATATATATTTTTTTCACAGTAAAAGGTAATTTAAAGGGGAGATCCCTGAGCCCTGTTTCCTGCACGTAATCCAGAAACTGGACTTTGGCAGTGAATACTGTATGTAATAGCATTCCCCTTGGGGGGGGGGGGGGGGGGTGGATTGCCCCATCATGGTGGACAGCAAAACATTCCATTTACTGGTTCCTCCATAGAAAAACTCCCATATTCAGATACTAGGAGTTTTCTTAGCGGCCCTCTCCAAAGCCAATAAAAATTGTTTTATACTTTTATTCCAGTGTGCCAGATAAGAAATAGAAATGGGACACTCGGAACGGTTCGAAGCCGTTTAGAAATACTCGGAATGACTTGGAAATACTTCCGAGTGTTTCCGAGCCTTTCCGAGTTCAGCCGAGCTGTCCCCGAGTATTCCCGAGGCTCTCCGGCGCCTCCCCCACCTCTGGCCACATGCGGTATTACATGTAATATAAGTCAATGCGGAACAAATTATCTTCGTTTCCACTGACTTTTATGGGGAAACTCGCTTTGATATGCGAGTGCTTTGGATTACAAGCATTCTTCTGGAACAGATTATGCTCGTAATCCAAGGTTCCACTGTAATAATGACAAAGCCAGAACCATTCAAAATGATCTTATTCCACATAATATATGCCACAATGAATAATAACTGATACAAAAATAAATGTGCAACGTCCCACAGCTGAAGTGATCATAATATTAATCTGAATAATAATAGATGATAAAAAACTTGATGATAAAAACGTGACTTCTTAACGTGTAAATAAAGTACTCCTCCAACAAATATGAACCAACTTCCCACTCACATGGTAAAATGTCTTGTATATTGCATGGCATATTGTAAGGCAAATCAGGGAGAGACACAACTTTCCTACTCACCGCTACAACTGGGTGGTTGAGACACCGGAAGTGACGTCACCGTCTCCTCCCGACGCGTTGCGTCACAGATTACGTGACTTCTTCATGTTTGAGAGCTCCATTTGACCTTTGGGGGTCGCTTCCTGAGGTGAGCGGGCATTGCACTCGGTGATGGAAGGAGTGGCACGAATCACATAATATTTTTGTTGGAGTACTTTATTTACACGTTAAGAAGTCATGTTTTTATCATCAAGTGTTTTATCATCTATTAGTATTCAGATTAATATTATCATCACTTCGACTGTGGGACTTTGCACATTTATTTATTTATCTATTATTTATTACTCATTGTGTCATATTTTATGTGGAATAGGCGCACCATTGTCTTAAATATACAAATCTACAGACAAAGTCACTGGACTACTTTTTACCTGTCCAGCCAACCAGTCTGCCTGCACACAGATCCAATGCCCAACATGAACCTGTTCCTGTAAACAGTATGTAGAGAGATATCAAAGCTCCTGAAAGTTATTACACTGAACTTTATATCATGTTATCTTAGAGATCGATCGAGGATGACCCATTGGCAAACGTAAAGTAAAGGTAGGGTCCCCTTTCAAAGGACCTTCTTGTCCTAGGTCATGAAACAAGCATCAGGTCAATGACCCCAGGGCACGTGTCTTCAGAATTCTTTATACATACAGGGGTTGATTTATTGAAGGCAAATAGCTGTGGCGGCAGGTGGTAATTTTCTTTGGGGCAGGGGACAGCGGCAAACAGTACCATTGCGCCCGCCCCCCCATCGGTCCATCTGTCGGCGCGCGGGACTGGTGCACTTACCCCATCTATGCGGTATTTCTCCCGTTCCTCTGCTCTCCACAGGCGACGGCTCTGGCTTCCATTTACTTCCCCCTTCTCGGCGGCCAATCGGGAGTCTTTTCTTTTCAGCCAATCAGAAAACGGGTCTCACACGAGCCTCTGATTGCCCGGATTGAGGATCAGTGTTACAACAGCGAAAATTCATTCGCTGTTGTAACACCTGGGTGGGCTCATGGTGCAATGCCCGCATATTTTGAAGCCTATTAGAGCCTCTGGCTCTGATCTGGTGCTTAAAAAAAAACACCCCTGCCTCTGTAATTCATGCGCCCGGCATCCTGAAAGGAGCTAGACCGGCGGCGGTCATGTAAAGATTCATACTTTGCATGAAATCTATCCATTAGTCATATAGGGGGCGGCATGGATAGAGGGGGCGGCGCCCGGGCGCCCCTAATGGACAGGCCGCCGCTGGCAGTTTGTGCACTTTGCAAGGTGCAGTTGCTCCAGAGCTTAGTAAATGAGGTAAAGCTTCACTTTGCAAAGCGTACCCAATCATATGCAAGGAATTTAAAAAAAAACAGCATTTTTGCTTGCACATGATTGGATGATGGAAGTCAGGAGAGCTTCTGCTAATTTACTAAGCTCTGGAGCAACTGCAATTTGCACAGTGCACAGTCTACTTGCCTTTAGTAAATCAACCCCTTAGTACCCTTTAATATGCATTGTCGAAGCCTTCTATAAGCCTTCTATAGGCCATGCTCTTCAGACAAGCATTTCAAGATCAAACTTAGAAGAGTCCTTGTACATTCCTGATCTTTTTTTAAGCTACAATACTCATATCCCAGCTTGGCCAGGACACAAACAATTTAATCACTGCTATTGCTTGCTAGAAATAAAGACAATTTGAACAATATAATCCTATACACTTTTTTTACACTAGAATTTCCCTTGACCTAGCAAATTTTCGTACTAGACTCTCAGCCACATTAGAAATGTTTTTCTTTTTCCCCTTAGTGAAACCACATCCACCAACCAACATAACCATCAACTGTCACCAGACATCGGATGAGTGCTCTGTGACCATTCACCCCGACGGGGATATACAGCACATCCGGATAAGATATCAAGCCAGCAATGAGGGAGACTGGCAAGAGGTAATTGTGTTTAGGGGACTTTCCAGGATGAAAAAACACCCATAATTTTTGACCTATTAAAATATGCAGAGAGGTCTCTATCTCAAACAGCCCTACTGTAAGGTAAGGTAAGACTTTCGCTGTAGATGGAAGTTATTTGGCCCTAAAGCTTAACTGCGGGCAAACATGTAAATCCACAGTTGTCAGTTGAAGTACAAATGCTCCGATACCTGAAACTGATACTTTCAGGCTTAGTTCTTTCAGCTGTCAGTGGGATTCCCCCACTGACAGCTGAAATGTAAAAAAAAAAAAAAAGGAAAAAAAAGAAAAAGCCGGCAATTATTGGTTGTTAAGCAGCTGTTATTTGGGTTCCCCTGTTGATAACTGAAGTGTAAACTGAAGTCCCGGCAATTGGAGCTGTCAAACAAAAAAAAGCAACCGGGCAATGTTTATCAACAACATTGCTCAGCCACTGAAACAGAAAGATGAATAGAAACATTGTTTTTATTTTTGTATCTTCCTGTTTATTCATCTACAGATCAAAGGGTTAAGCTTAGATCTGCAGATGAAGTCAGTTTAAAGCAACCTGTCAAGTAAAAAAAAATATTTTTTTTTAAATTAAATGTTCCTCTGTTTAAACACCTTATTAACCCTTAATTTACTCTAATCATCCTTAAAGGAGTTGTAAACCCTTGTTTTCTTTTACATAACACACATGTTATACTTATCTCCACTGTGCAGTTCGTTTTGCACAGAGTGGCCCTGATCCGCCTCTTCTGGGGTCCCCCGGCGGCGCTGGTGGCTCCACCCCGCATCGAGTGCCCACATTGGAGAAGGCTCTCCTAAGGTGGACACCAGTTCGGATGTGCTCCCGAGTCCTTCTTCTGTGTCCATTCAGACAGAATGCAGGACTCGGCCCCGCCCCCCGGCGCCCGCATCATTGGATTTGATTGACAGCAGCGGGAGCCAATGGCTGCGCTGCTATCAATCTATCCAATCGGGACACGAGACACCAACTAGAGCTGGTGTGTTCGTTCCCGGCCGGAGAAAGATCGGGGTCAGGTAAGTAAAATGGGGGCTGCAGCACCACAGAAGTGAAAAACCATGAGGTCTCCTTCTCCATTTAATTATTATTTTCCTGCTCATTTTTTTTCCTGTCTACTTCTTTTTTATAAACTATTAATAATTAAAACTTTTTTTTTTGCTTTGTTCATTAATAATTTTACACATTTCACATCAAAAAAAATGCAAGATTAAAAAAAAATAATTTGTTGCATTTTTAAATTACTTTTCAGTGCTTTGTGAGTACTGAAAAAAAATAAAGTACTCATACTCGTAAAAGAAATGGTATCAGTGCATCCCTCGTCTGTACCATTTTAAAAAAAAAAAGCAGCAGGCAAAACACATTTGTTTTATTTCTTATGGGATTCATATTCTGTAACTCTAGGTCACAACAGAATGACACAATCCTAAAACAAAACACGACAACAATTAAAAAAATGAAATGCCCCCTGTTCAAAAGTCGGCATCCCCTTAGTTCCTAATACTTTGCATTGTCCCCTTTAGCATCAATGACAGCGTGTAGCCTTTTGTAGTAGTTGTCTATGAGGCCCCCGAATTCTTGCAGGTGGTATAACTGCCCATTCATCATGCCTCCAGATGTAAAGTCTTTGGTTGTAGTGTATGAGCCGCACAATTGAGATCTCCCCAGAGTGGCTCGATGATTTTAAAGGAGAGGTACAGCCAAAGCTCGTTTGGCTGTACTTCTCCTGTGGATCACAGGAATGCAGTTCATTCTGCACTCCTGTGACCCATTTTCAGCAGACAACAGGCTGAAGCCCTCTGTCGGCTGACGTCACAGAGCCAGTCCAAGCTCGGGCAAGATCGCGACAATGAAGTTGGGATCTACCCACACGCCTGGTCGCTTAGAGCCTGAGCTGCCCGCTCAGAGCAGACAGCGGTGACTGACAGTCACCAGCTCTCTGCTCAGAGAGCCCTGAGAACCGAGCGATTAGTGGTGTTTGATCGCTCAGTCCTCAGTCATAGCCAGTGAAGGACAGATGCAGCATCCACCTAGATACTGCCTCATAGCAACCCCTACATGATACTGAAAGGAGGGGGCGGTACAGGGGGTGGTTACGCGTTTCAAAGGAAAATTCCTTCTTTGTCAAAGAAGGGCTGCCGGGAGGCACAGCAAACAGCAGCATTGTCAGTCTTGGGGAGGGGATTTAAATACACTAACAAATTGAAGGCAACTCCAGCTCACACTTTATAATCAGTTACAGCAAACAGTTTGTTCCTTTTGGTATAAAGGTTTTATATGAATAAATAAAAGCTGGTTATTTTAAGCACTCCTGCTGGTGTTAAATAATTTGTCTCATCCAAATAAACTGATGCATTCTGCTGGAGAGCTTGTACTTTTGAAAAACAAAATAAAAAAAATAAAAAAAGGCTCGACCACTTAAACCCCGGATCATTTGGCTGGCCAAAGACCAGAGCACTTTTTGCGATTCGGCACTGCGTCACTTTAACTGACAATTTCACGGTCATGCAACGTGGCTCCCAAAACAAAATTGACGTCCTTTTTTCCCCACAAATAGAGTTTTCTTTTGGTGGTATTTGATCACCTCTGCGGTTTTTTATTTTTTGCACTATAAACAAAAAAAGACCGACAATTTTGAAAAAAGCGCATTATTTATTACTTTTTGCTATAATAAATATCCCAAAAAAATATATAAAAAAACATTTTGTTTCCCTCAGTTTAGGCCGATACGTATTCTTCTACATATTTTTGGTAAAAAAATCACAATAAGCGTTTATTGATTGGGTTGCGCAAAGGTTATATCGTCTTCAAAATAGGGGATAGTTTTATGGCTTTTTTATTAATAATCTTTTTTTACTGGTAATGGCGGCGATCAGCGATTTTTTTCGTGACTGCGACATTATGGCGGACACATCAGACACTTTTGGCGCTATTTTGGGACCATTCATATTTATACAGCGATCAGTGCGATTAAAAATGCATTGATTACTGTGTAAATGTGACTGGCAGTGAAGGGGTTAACCAGGAGGGGGCACTGCAGCGGTTAAGTGTGTCCTAGGGAGTGATTCTAACTGTGGGGGGGAGGGGCTACGTGTGACACGACACTGATCACCGCTCCTGATTGCAGGGAGCTGTGATCAGTGTCCTGTCAGTAGGAAGAACGGGGAAAGGCTTGTTTACATCAGCCTTTCCCCGTTCTTCCTCTCGGTGAGACGATCGCGGGTATCCCCGTGGACATCGAATCCGCGGGACCCGCGATCACACTCACAGAGCTCGCGGCAGGGCCGCGCGTGCGCCGCCGGCGGCGCGCACGCGACCACGCAGGGGCAAATTTAAAGGGACGTACCCGTACGCCCATTTGCATGTCCGTGCCATTCTGCCGATGTATATGTACATGCGGCAGTCGGCAAATGGTTAAACAGGAAAACGAATGAAGCCATCACATCTAAGAGGTGGTAAGCTGCAATAAAATAAATGTTTACTTTGGGGTTTAATACGGCTTTAAATACTTCTAAAGGGATGCAGACTCTGCATCTTTTTCCATCATGACACTGAGAGTGCACCAATGGATTATAATGAACCAGGCCCTCCCATTCAGAATCATTCTGCATGGGGCATGGACAAGCAAACAGCTATTTCTGTAGAGCAGAAACAGGTAGGAATCTGCAATAAAGTTTGTTAAAATCTTAGCGATGTGTGTTGATCACCCAGAGGGGAATGTTCTTTTTTTAACAAAGGTGGAGTTACTATTTAACTCTTGCAGTAGGGGAAGAGGGGGAGGGGCATTTTAAGGGGTTTTCTGTGCCTGGAGTTGAACTTCAAAGACACTGTACACATTTATTATTTTCATTGTTTTAACTACAGTGCATCCGGAAAGTTTTTAAAAACAGCGCTTCACTTTTTCCACATTTTGTTATGTTACAGCCTTATTCCAAAATGCATTACATTCGTTATTTTCCTCAAAATTCTACAAACAACACCCCATAATGACAACGTGAAAGAAGTTTGTTTGAAATCTTTGCAAATGTATTAAAAATAAAAAACGGAAAAATCCCATGTACGGAAGTATTCACAGCCTTTGCCATGACACTCAAAATTGAGCTCCGGTTCATCCTGTTTCCATTGATCATCCTTGAGATGTTCCTACAACTTGATTGGAGCCCACATGTGGTAAATTCAGTTGATTGGACATGATTTGGAAAGGCACACACCTGTCTATATAAGGCCCCACAGTTAACAGTTCCTGTCAGAGCACAAACCAAGCCATGAAGTCCAAGAAATTGTCTGTAGACATCCGAGACATGATTGTATGGAGGCACAGATCTGGGGAAGGGTACAGAAAAATGTCTGCACCATTGAAGGTCCCAATGAGCACAGTGGCCTCCATCATCTGTAAATGGAGGAAGTTTGGAACCACCAGGACTCTTCCTAGACCAAACTGAGCGATCGGGGGAAAAGGGCCTTAGTCAGGGAGGTGACCAAGAACTCGATGATCACTCTGACAGAGCTCCAGTGTTTCTCTGTGGAGAGAGGAGAACCTTCCAGAAGAACAACCATCTCTGCAGCACTCCCCCAATCAGACCTGTATGGTAGAGTGGCCAGACAGAAGCCACTCCTCAGTAAAAGGCACATGACAGCCCATATGGAGTTTGCCAAAAGGCACCTGAAGGACTCTCAGACCAGGAGAAACAAAATTCTCTGTTCTGATGAAACAAAAATTGAACTCTTTGGCCTGAGTGGCAAGCGTCCTGTCTGGAGGAAACCAGGCACCACTCATCACCTGGCCAATACCATCCCTACCGTGAAGCATGGTGGTGGCAGCATCATGCTGTGGGGATGTTTTTCAGCGGCAGGAACTGGGAGATAACTGTGAATGTCTTTGAGTGTCCCAGCCAGAGCCCAGACTTGAACCCGATTGAACATCTCTGGAGAGATCTGAAGATGGCTGTGCTCCGACGCTCCCCATCCAACCTGATGGAGTTTGAGAGGTCCTGCAAAGAAGAATGGGAGAAACTGCCCAAAAATAGGTGTGCCAAGCTTGTAGGATCATACTCAAAAATACTTCAGGCTGTAATTGGTGCCAAAGGTGCTTCAAAAAAGTATTGAGCAAAGTCTGTGAATACTTATGTACATGGGATTTTTTAAAATTTTAAAAAAATTTGCAAAGATTTCAAACAAACTTCTTTCACGTTATCATTATGGGGTATTGTTTATAGAATTTTGAGGAAAATAATGAATTTAATCCATTTCGGAAATAAGGCTGTAACATAACAAAATGTGGAAAAAAGTGAAAGCGCTGTGAATACTTTCCTCGAAGCACTGTAGGTATTTGTGTAGTTATATTCCCTTTGTCATTTGTTTACCTTACCTTAACATGATAGGCTCACATGTTGCTGCTGCAGTTTGTGGTGTCATGGATGATTGCTTCCACTGTGTCCATGTATTCACCGAGCTTGTTCCTATTTGCTAAAGGGACAAGACAACTTCTTGTTCCAGGCTAGGCAGCATCCAGTCAATGCCTTGCCATTTCCTTTGCGTTTTATCACAAATGTGTGAGTGCTGTGATGAAAGGCTGCATGGTGAGCTCTCTGTTGATTGTTCTGCCTTCTTGTGTCTGTGTCAGATCAAATTACTGTTTAGCTCTCACCTGCAAAGCACTCGACTGAGAGACCTAGGGATTGTGGGATATATAGTTTCTTTATAGGAAGTATCAGTTCCCAGACTACAGACAGAGGTTATGCATTAACCGGTGCAGTGCCATGGACATACCTTATGATTGAACAAAAACAAAAACTGCTGACACAGGGATGTGAAGATTTTAGACATGTGCAATTAGTTTTGTTCCGAATTAGTTTTTTAACAAATTTTGACAAACTTGTTAATTCCGAAATTTCAGAATTTTTCAATTTCCGAAATTTCCGAATTTCCAGATTTGCGAATTTCCGAAATTACGAATTTCCGAATTTTGAATTTCTGAATATCCGAATTTTTGCATTTCCAAATTTCCAAATTTCTGAATATCCGAATTTTCAAATTTCCAAATTTCTGAAAATTCGAAATTTCGGAAATTCGAAATTTCGGAAATTCGAAATTCGAAATTTCAAATATTCGAAATCTCATAAATTTAAAAATTCTAAAATTTGGAAATTTGAAAATCCAAGAATAAGAATGAAAATCTGAAATTTCGAAAACCCGAAAATCTGAAATAATAACTAACTAATAATACATATTAAATTATAGGTATTGGAATAGTGAACGTAACGAGTACGAATTTAAGTTACGAATTATCTGAAATAACGAATACCGAACAGTCAAATTTGAAAGGAAATTCCAATACCTATAATTTAATAGTTAGTTATTATTTCAAATTTTACTGATTTTCTTTCTTTTTTTCAGATTTTCGAATTTTTGAATTTCCGAACATCCGAAAATTCGGAAATCTGAAAATTCGGAAGTCTGAATATTCGCAAATCCGAAAATTTGAAATTCGGAAATCCGGAAATTCGAAAATCGTAAATCTGAATATTCGAAATTCGGAAATCCGAAATTCGGAAATCCGAAAATTCGTGAATTTGAAAATCCGAATTTTTGTTTTTCCGAATTTCGAATTTCCGAATTAAGCAAAATAACGAACGGGAACGAAAACGAAAAAAAAAAACGAATTTTTTGTCAGTGCACATGTCTAGAAGATTTACTCTGTTATAGGCTGTACATGCAGAGCAACAAATAACACCATGAAACAACATTATCAATGCACATTCTATACAGGTGAAAAGCACAAGGTGCAGGTAGGAAGGTTTATAATGCTTTTTGGGAAGAGATTGTTTAAGGCCCCCACGGCTCATGGTGATTATAGGAAATGTTCAGGCTGCTTATGGTTGAAGTTGTACCACTATAGAAAACTTATAATTTCTGTGTTAATATTTTCCTTTTAGGTAGAAAGCTCAATTAATAGAAGCTTCGCCTTCTATCATCTCCACCCAATGACTCAGTATCACCTCCAGGCTTCCTGCAAATACCGGTATGGACGGGGAATATGGAGTGACTGGAGCCAGCTCGTGACCTGGGAGACGCCAGAGAGCAGTGAGTACATTTATATTTTATGTTTAAAGGGGAATTCTGCCTTATAACACTTTATTTCCAATCAATACAAAGATGATACAAAAACTACCACACTGTCATTAACACTCACCGGCCACTTTATTAGGTACACCTTGCTAGTACCGGGTTGGACCCCCTTTTGCCTTCATTCTTTTTGGCATAGATTCAACAAGGTGTTGGAAACATTCCTCAGAGATTTTGGTGACATGACATCATCACGCAGTTGCTGCAGATTTGTCGGCTGCACATCCATGATGCCAATCTCCCGTTCCACCACATCCCAAAGGTGCTCTATTGGATGAGATCTGGTGAGTGTGGAGGCCAATGGAGTACAGGGACCTCATTGTCCAGTGGTGAGATGATTGGAGCTTTGTGACATGGTGACATTATCCTGCTGGAAGGAGCCATCAGAAGATGGGGACACTGTAGTCATAAAGGGATGGACATGGTCAGCAACAATACTCAGGTAGGTCGTGGTATTTAATCGATGCTGAATGGTACTAAGGGGCCCAAAGTATGGCAAGAAAATATCCCCCCCACCATTACACCACCACCAGCCTGAACCGGTGATACAAGACAGGATGGATCCATGCTTTCATGTTGTTTACACCAAATTCTGACCCCACCATCTGAATGTTGCAGCTGAAAACGAGACTCATCAGACCAGACAACGTTTTTTCAATCTTCTATTGTCCAATTTGGTGATCCTGTGTGAATTGTAGCCTCAGTTTCCTGTTCTTAGCTGACAGGAGTGGCACCCGATATGGTCTTCTGCTGCTGTAGCCCATCTGCTTCAAGGTTAGATGTGTTGTGCGTTCAGAGATGGTATTCTGCATACCTTGGGTGTAACGAGTGGTTATTTGAGTTACTGTTGCTTTTCTATCATCTGGAACCAGTCTGCCCATTCTCCTCTGACCTCTGACATGAACAAGGCATTTTCCTCCACACAACTTCCACTCACTGGATATTTTCTCTTTTTCGGACCATTCTCTATAAACCCGAGAGATGGCTGTGCGTGAAAATCCCAGCAGTTTTTGAAATACTCAGACCGGCCTGTCTGGCACCAACAACCCTGCCACGTTCAAAGTCACTTAAATCCCCTTTCTTCCCCATTCTGATGCTCGCTTTGAACTTCAGCAAGTCGTCTTCACCACATCTAGATGCCTAAATGCATTGAGTTGCTGCCATGTGATTGGCTGATTAGCAATGTGTGTTACCAAGCAATTGAACAGGTGTACCTAATAAAGTAGCCGGTGAGTGTATTTGTCAGTGACTCAAGGTATTGGAGGGTCCGTATGACAACCCGGCAAGGAGCAATTTTAGAGTGTTTCTCTCATGACAGGTATCCTTTAATACAAACAGCTAATCATGTGACTGGAACTAAAAAATAAAGCGTGCAGACAAGCTTTAGCCAATCAAAACACACTTTAAAGTTATGCACTCGAGGCACCCCATTGTAAAATATAAAAAAACGAAATCTTGGATCTGGGCTGCTCTGTGCAAAACCATAGCACAGAGCAAGTAAGTATGAAATGTTTATTATTTAAAAAAAAAACAAAACAAAGGTAGGTTTACAATTGCTTTTATGGTAAAAAATAGAAAAGGAAAAAAAAAAAAACTGTAAAATAATAGCTAAGAGGAGATGGGGAGGAAGGAGTTAATTAGGACCAGTTAGAGTTAACAAGGGGTTAATAAAGGGTTAAATAGGAACACAGTTTATTACATTTTTATCTTCATTAAAGTACAGCGGAACCTTGGTTTACGAGTAACGCGGTTAACGAGCGTTTTGAAAGACGAGCAACTTTTTTTTTTTTTTTAATTCTGACTCGGTTTGTGAGTGTTGTCTCGCAAAACGAGCAGAATTCAAGCTAATGGGCAGTGCAGTACCGCATTTGGCCAGAGGTGCGGGGGCGCCGGGGACACTCGGAACGGTTCAGAGCCGTTCGGAAATATTTGGAATGACTCGGAAATACTCGGGAACACTCGGAAACACTCCGTTCCCGAGTGTTTCCAAGGCTTTCTGAGTTCAGCCGAGCTGTCCCCGAGTATTTCCGAGGCTCTCCGGCGCCCCCCCCCCACCTCTGGTCACATGCGGTATTGCATGTAATAGAAGTCAATGCGGAATGAATTATCTTTGTTTCCATTGACTTCTATGGGGAAACTTGCTTTGATATGCGAGTGCTTTGGATTACAAGCATTCTCCTGGAACGGATTATGCTCGTAATCCAAGGTTCCACTGTATACTTTTTCTTAATTTTAAATAGAGTGGAGAGGGATTAGAATAGCTGTCAGGTGTTATTGCTGTCTGTGCCCCCATTAGGGAGATTCACATTCTCTATTTGTCCTGTTTACTATTATCACTGAAAGTGAAAGGAAATTCCAAATTTTGGGTTGTTTCCGGAACAGAAATAAAGGGGAAATCTTCCAACGGGGACGCAAATGTCAAAAAAAAAGTGACAAGTGTTATAATCCTTCTTTACACTATCCAAAATGAAAAAAATTTCGCCTTTAGTTCTATGCAAACTTGCAAGGTGGCTTTAGCTGACATCGTACGCAGATGAAAGGAGACCCTGTTGATCTGCTATAAATGAACCAGAAAGGTTACAATGTAGCAATAATAACATTGTTATATTGTAACTCTCATTCACATTGCTTACACAGGACATGGATACACTGGATACTGTCAAACCTATCGCTGGTAAATGTAGCCAGGGGGCTTGGGGGGGCGGAGGAGGTGGAGAACAAGGTCACCCAAGGTATTTCGATGAATATTTTTTGGGCTTGTGTAGTACACTCTGGTTATAACTTAAGAAGCTACTTAACTGAGTGTCAAAAAATACAACAATACGGAGCAAGACCAGTTAAATGGAACTAAAGCCGCATACACACGAGCGGAATGTCCGAACGAAAAAGTCAGGAAGCTTTTCATCGTCTATTCCGATCGTGTGTAGGCCTCATTGGACTTTTTTTTCCGAAAATTCTGACAGACCTAGAAATAGAACATGTTCTAAATATTTCCGACTGAACCAATTCCTATCGGGAAAACCGCTCGTCTGTATGCTGTTCAGACGGACCATAAACGACGCATGCTCTGAAGCAAGTACGTGACGGAAGCTATTGGCTACTGGCTATTGAACTTCCTTTTTCTAGTCCCGTCCTACGTGTTGTACGTCACCGCGTTCTGGACGGTCAGACTTTGGGTTGATCGTGTGTAGGCAAGACCGCTTGAATGGAATTCCATTGGAGTTCCGTCGGAGAAACCTTCGGAGTTTATTCCGACGGCAAAACCGGTCGTGTGTACGCGGCATAACTACTACTAGCTTTTACATACAATGCAGCAAGAGGATCAAGTCTCTGTGTAAACAAAGGTGTCTATCCCTCACCGCAACATTCACATTGCAAGGTGTAAAAGTACGTGCACGCTTGCTATTTTTATAGCTGAACCATCACAATAAGCTCTGTTATTCATTGGTTTCAAGAAACATGTTAAGTTCTTGGTGAAGCTGTTTTAAAGAGGTGTGAAAACCTTTGGAGTTTCATTTTACTTTTTTTTTTTGCACATTTCCTTAAGTTTGCATTTTCTTTTACGTGTAGAAAGAAACGTGTTTCTGGATCGTTCCAGATCGGTACATAACGTTAATAGTTTGTAGAAGTTCTGAATATAAAGCAGAACTAAACCCATCTATTTAACAGTTTCAAAAAACACGTGCCAGAAATGCAACTGTTCTATTTGCTTTTGCTTTCAACCGAACTGTCAAACCATCAAATGGCTGGAGGCATAACTGATCACATGTGCAGTGCATGGCAGTTGAAACGGAGGTTAGTTAAGATGGCAGCCGCCTTGGCTGAAAACGAAAGAAGGGTTTAGTTCCACTTTCAACTTTCAAGAGAGAGTTGGTTCCATTCTAACACTCTTGTAAGGATCAATTGTTAACCGCTTGCCGACCAGCCCCTGTCATTATACTGCGGCAGGTTGGCGCGGCTGCGCAAAT
Organism: Aquarana catesbeiana; assembly: GCF_042186555.1. Classification (NCBI taxonomy): domain Eukaryota; kingdom Metazoa; phylum Chordata; class Amphibia; order Anura; family Ranidae; genus Aquarana; species Aquarana catesbeiana. Next base: position 323,793,020 of record NC_133330.1, on the reverse strand, counting down.
CGCCGCAGGTGTATGCCGGCCGCTTTAAAAACAGAAGCAGGCGCGCGCCTGCTTCTGTGGAGCCGATGCTGTGATGTGCACCGGCCACCCGCGATCGCGCCACAGAGAGCCAGAATGGGGATCTGTCAATGTAAACAAACACATCCGCGTTCTTGGCAGAGGAGTAGAGAGAGATTTTCTGTTCCTAGTGATCAGGAACAGTGATCTCTCTCTACTCCCAGTCAGTCCTCTCCCCCCACAGTTAGGGAACACATTTGATCGCCCCCTAGTGTTAAACCCTTCCCTGCCAGTGTCATTTACACAGTAATCAGTGGCTATTTTTTAGCACTGATCGCTGTATAAATGTCACTGGTCCCAAAAAAGTGTCAAAAGTGTCCAATCTGTCCGCCGCAATCCCGCTAAAAATCGATGATCACCGCCATTACTAGTAAAAAAAAAAAAGAATGATAAAAATGCCATAAATATATTCCCTATTTTGTAGACGCTATAGCTTTTGCGCAAACCAATCAATATACACTTATTGCGATTTTTTTTTTTTTTACCAAAAATATGTAGAAGAATACATATTGGCCCAAACTGATGAAGAAATTCATTTTTTTTTTTGGATATTTATTATAGCAAAAAGTAAAATAAATGTTTTTTTCAAAATTGTCGGTCTTTTTTTGTTTATAGTGCAAACAATAAAAACCGCAGAGGTGATCAAATACCTCCAAAAGAGAGCTCTATTTGTGGGGAAAAAAAGGACATACATTTTGTTTGTGTAGAACGTCTACTGCAATTGTCAGTTAAAGCGATGCAGTGCCACATCGCAAAAAATGGCCTGGTAAGGGGGCAGGGCCAGTGCTACCACTAGGCAAACTAGACAGCCGCCTAGGGCGCACTGCGGCATTAATGGGCGCTGGTAGCCTGCATTGATGGGTGCTGGTGAGGCTGCAATAATGAGCGCTAGTAGGTTGCATTGATGGGCACTGGTGAGGCTGCATTTGATGGGTGCTGGTAGGCTGCATTGATGGGGGCTGGTGAGGCTGCATTGATGGGGGCTGGTGAGACTGCATTGATGGGGGCTGGTGAGGCTGCATTGATGGGGGCTGGTGAGGCTGCATTGATGGGGGCTGGTGAGGCTGCATTGATGGGGGCTGGTGAGGCTGCATTGATGGGGGCTGGTGAGGCTGCATTGATGGGGGCTGGTGAGGCTGCATTGATGGGGGCTGGTGAGGCTGCATTGATGGGGGCTGGTGAGGCTGCATTGATGGCGGCTGGTGAGGCTGCATTGATGGCGGCTGGTGAGGCTGCATTGATGGTGGCTGGTGAGGCTGCATTGATGGGGGCTGGTGAGGCTGCATTGATAGGCGCTGGTGAGGCTGTATTAATGGGCTGCATTGATAGGCACTGGTGAGGCTGCATTAAGGGGCGCTGCTAGGCTGCATTGATGGGCGCTGGTGAGGCTGCAGTGATGGGCGCTGGTGAGGCTGCAGTGATGGGCGCTGGTGAGGCTGCATTAATGGGCACTGGTATGCTGCATTGATGGGCGCTGGTGAGGCTGCATTTGATGGGCGCTGGTGAGGCTGCATTGATGGGCACTGGTAGGCTGCACTAATGGGTGCTGGTAGGCTGCATTGATGGGCGCTGGTGAGCCTGCACTGATGGGCGCTGGTGAGGCTGCAGTGATGGGCGCTGGTGAGGCTGCATTGATAGGCGCTGGTGAGGCTGCATTGATAGGCGCTGGTGAGGCTGCATTGATGAGTGTTGGTGAGGCTGCATTGATGGGCGCTGGTGAGGCTCCATTTGATGGGCACTGGTGAGGCTGCATTAATGGGCGCTGGTAGGCTGCATTGATAGGCACTGGTGAGGCTGCATTAATGGGTGCTGGTGAGGCTGCATTTAATGGGCGCTGGTGAGGCTGCATTTGATGGGCACTGGTGGGCTGCATTTGATGGGCGCTTCATTAAAAAGGTGGGGTATACATGGGCAAGGCAAAGGTGGTGGAATCAGGGGTGGAGCCAAGTGGGGGCGGCAAAATTAGGTTTTGCCTGGGGTGTCAAAAATCCTTGCACAAGCCCTGTAAGGGTGTAAATCCTTCCGGGGCTAAAGTGGTTAAACAAGCGAATTTCTTATACCCACATCCCTGAATGAAGAATGTTAAGCCAACAAAAACCTCTTAATGGGACTTTAAAGTGCATAAACAAATGTATATGTAAAAAAAATTACAAACTTTGTTACAAATCAAACATTTTAAAAGATAGGTATACAAAAGTTAAAAAATGATGGATGCGGTTACAGCAAGAGACAATGTTGATGGTTGATTAGAACAGATAATCATGAACTTCTGTCAGCCAACAGACTATGGAGACAGAGATAACCCAATGCGTTTCAAAATAAGCATATAGTAATTTCTTCTTATGGAGTGAATGATTATCATGAATAAATATCTGTCTATGTAACAGTTTGGGTTGAGACCACATTATACACAATCCAAGGAAGAAAAACTTTGCAACTACATGCTGACAGATGTCCACCACCCGTATGGGGGATGAAACTCAACGTACTTTCGCCCACTGGGGGACAGGGGTACCCAGTGCCAGAGTGTCTTCAGCAGAGAAGACAATTTTGAATAGTTTAATGGCACAAAGTGGGGTAGTTAAAGTAGTGAATAGTGCTTTGCTGTGCTCCAGCATTTCAGACTGCCATGATACTGCGGGTCTCCCCATTAAGACGCTTTGGCTGATTTCATTGGGGATTTTTTCAAGACCTTCCACCCAGCTTCCCAGATGACGTGGGGTACCCCTGTCCCTCAGTGGGCAGAGGGACGTTGTGTTTGGGCCCTCATACTGGTGGTGGACATCTGGCAGCATGCAGTTGCAAAGTTTTTCTTCCTTGGGTAGTATATGATGCATAACTCCCAACTGTCCCTGATTTCGAGGGACTGTCCCTAATTTGGCACAATGTCCCTCTGTCCCTCATTCTTCCTCATTTGTCCCTCATTTTAGTCTGATCTATATAATTGTATATAAAATGCACTTTTTATCTTTCAAAAAGTGTTTCCCAGAGCTAAACCTTTCATCCAATTTCTAATTTGCTGCATTCATAAATTTCGAAAGTCAATATAAAGAAATAGTAGTGGAAAAAAAAGTACTTGCGGATTTAAATAATCTTTTTTTTTTTTTTTGTATAATTCTCCTTTAAGGGGACAGGATGTGTGTCCGATGCCTACATACTTTTGCTAATAGGTGTCCCTTCGTTCCCATCTCAAAAAGTTGGGAGGTGTGTATGATGGGGTCTCAGCCCAAACATCCTGTTACATAGACGGATATTTATTCATGATAATCATTCACCCCATAAGAAGAAATTACTATGTGCTTATTTCGAAACGCGTTGGGTTACCTCTGTCTCCAAAGTCTGTTGGCTGACAGAAGTTCATGATTATCTGTTCAGCCATCAACATTGTCTCTTTGCTGTAACCGCATTCATCATTTTTTAACTTTTGTATACCTATCTTTTAAAATGTTTGATTTGTAACAATAAAGTTTATTCATGCTTTTGTTGGCAGTTTAACATTCCCTCACTTCTCAAGCAGGTATGCTGGAATTTTTTTTTTCTTATTTTTTGGACCCCCCTCCACTGCCTTTTTTGCCATGGCCAGAATAATGTGTACCTGGTCCTTCTGCCTCCTAGGATACTTACGTCACATTTACCAGGAGGCTGCAGGATCGGCACACAGAGTGGCCAGTGGCGGTCTGGCGGACGAGTTTGGTGCATCATCAGGGCTGGCTGGCGGCTTGCACCGGGAAGGGGCAGCCAGCTGAGGATGACCCATTTTATGGCACCCAAACAGCGGATAACAGTGGGATGACGCTGGATTTGCTGTGCGGGTAAATATGTGTTTTAAAGAGCATGTAGCATTACAGGCAAATGGGGGAAAAAACATGGGTGGGGTTAGGGGGGTGTGTCTTTATACACATAATATGTAAACCTGATCATTCAAAATTACATGTAACCTTTAACATGTCAAGGTATTTTTATGAGTTTTAAATATATTTAAATCTGCAGCTTTCATTCAAAGAATAAATGGTGATCTTGCCACAAAGGTCCTTGTTCTGCAACTTCCTGTTCTAGGGTGACCACACTCTGTCCCTGTCTCCCAGTTATGCTCGTGTTGTCACTCTGTCACACGGGCTTCTGATTAGGGTTGCCACCTTTTCTTCAAGTCAAACCCGAACACTTTAGCGGCGCACAGCAATTTTTTTTTTTATAGTATAACTATACATATATCTTGCTATTAAATAACATTTCTAATCATATGAAGTTAAAGTGGAGGGCCACCTTAAAAAAAAAAAAATTGCACCAAAAATCCTAAAAAAATTAAGAAAAAAAAAAACATTTGAAAAAAAAATTTTTTTTAAACTTACCTGAACCCTTGTTGCTAGGCAGTCTTCCTAATCTGCCTGTTCCTATTCCACGGCATGTTCTGCTTCTAGCTGAGCGGCCCCGTTGCCTTCTGGGAACTGTGTGTGTTCCCAGAAAAACCACGGGGCCATTCACAGATCGCCGCACCGCTCGCGTATCCGCAGTAGGAAACTGGCAGTGAAGCCGCAAGGCTCCACTGCCTGTTTCCCTTACCTAGGATGGCGGTGCCGGGACCCGAGAGCCGAGGGATGGGTCGGATCCAGATCAGGTAAGTCTACTTATTTAAAGTCAGCAGCTACAGTGTTTGTAGCTGCTGACTTTAAAAATTTTTTTTAGCTGGCCGGAATCCCGCTTTAATAACAAGAGTCCCTCTTTACATCAGAGTCCACAGAGTTCCCCTTTTACATCTGAACTCGCAGAGTTCCCTTACACTGTAAGGGGGGACTTTGCAGACTCTGATGTAAAGGAGAACTCTGGGGACTCTAACATAAGGGTGCTTTGGGAATTCTGATGTAAGGGGTGCTCTGAGAACCCTGATTTACCTTAGTGTACTCTCTTAGAGGCAGGAGAGAGAAGGGGGGAGACTTCAGTCATAGACAGGGATGGATGGTGAGCTCACTCACCCCTTGGCAGTCAGCACCTCTCATCCAGATGTATCTGAGGCTGCTGGACTTCTAATTTTCAGCCCCAACTTTCCTTTTCTGAGACACAGCATCGGGGATTGGAGTGTGGGCAGACACAGAGGGGTAGGGGTGAGAGTAAGAGGTGCAGATCGAGCCCTCTCTCTCTCCTCTCCCGTCTGTATGTGGGGGGGGGGGGGGGGTGTTAGTGGTGGCTTTGGGCAGTGTGAAAGAGTGTAACAGACACTCTCAGCTTAGACAACTGCAGCCAGCAACCCTGCTGGGAAGCCATAGTCCAGTCTGAATAATGTATCCGGGTTTCAGGCAGTCTGAAACCTGGACGCATGGTTCCAAACCCAGACTGTCTGGGTGAATCCCGGACAGGTGGCATCCCTACGTCTGCTGGAGACTACAAGGGGCCATTACAGCACACATTAAACAGACATGTTGTCATTATCAGTAAACTGCCCTGAGAAATGCCATGCAGCAATCAATGGGGTGCAGGGAGGCAGGAATTAGCCGCAAAAAGGCTGCAGAAGATCAGCAGTGCTCTTTTACAACAAAGAATAAAAAAATAAAGGTGAAAACAAGTAATTTTATTTTTAAAAATGCCAATTGTTGAAGATATAAAGGGCTTTTGCAAATGACATGGCACTCATTGGCTTCCATCTACTTTACACCCAGAAACCCCAACATACTGTATCATGATGCACACTGTCCTGTTGCTTGAGCTCAGTCTGGTATATTGCAAAAGCCCCATTGATAGACGTCCAAGGTAATCCTAACCCCCCCCCCCCCCCCTGCATACACATTTCTCATACACATTTCTCATACACATTTCTCATACACATTTCTCATACACATTTCTTTTATTTCTTTTAAACTAGGGCCACGTGGAAAGCTTGAAGTTTGGTACAAATTGTGGAAAACCACAGAGAAAACGTGGACTGTCACCCTTTATTGGAAGGTAAGGAGGAGCTCCGCTCCATAGTGTACATAGTGCTGCTACTAGAAAAGAAAGTGCTTTGTTTTCCCAAACTAGCCCTCCAGTACAACTAACAGGTTTATCCAGAACTGCCACATTTGTATAAACAGAACCTGTCAGGTAGGGGCGTAACGTGTGAGGTGGGGAGGGGTGGGGGGGGGGCACGATGAGGAGATTGAGGAGGGAGGGGACTTGTATTGGGAGGAGAAATTGGGGGGGGGGGGGGGTGCAGGGGGATAAGCATTGTTCTAGGAGGGGAAACTTGGGGGGGGGGGTGCTAGGAGTGACAATTCAGAGGAATTTGTGTTGGGAGGGGGATGGAAGAAGAAGATTTGTGCTAGGAGGGGTCGATTTGGGGGGTCTGTACTAAAAAAAGGTGACATGATAGAGGGGGGAGGGAATTTGTGCTAGGAGGAGATTATTTTTTTGGGTAGGGGGGGAATTTGTGCTAGTAAGAATGATGGGGGGTGCTTGTGCTAGGAGGGGGGATGAGGGGGTGAAATTTATGCTTGGAGAGGAATTTGAAGAGGGGGGGATGTGTACTTGGAGGGGAAATTTAAAGGGGTGGAGGATTTGTGCTACGAGGGGTGATTTTTTTGGGGGGGGGGCATTTGTGCTGGGAGGATTGGGGGGGGGGGGAGATTTGGGCTGGGAGGATTGGGGGGGGGGGGAGATTTGGGCTGGGAGGATTCCAGCAGGGGGCGTATTTGTCCTGGGAGGAGGGGGAATTTATGCTTAGGAGTAGTCATACAGATCAGTGCCCAATTTTCTTTGGGGGGGGGGATTTGCTGACACATAATGCTCATACATTTTGGGGTGGGGGGGGAGGTGTAGTTTGGCATGTTGTGCCCTGGGCTCTAGATGACCTTGTCCCAGCACTGTCATTAATCTTAACCACTTCCCGGCCACACTAGATGGCTACAGAGCGATCCTCCAGTTCTGGGATGGTGTCCATGAACGTTCTCCCAGAACCCCACTTACCACATGCCCCCTGGAGTGCGCATTGGGAGTGCACTTTAAAAGCTGTGCACAGATCACAGTGAAGGGCCAATCACAGTGGCCCTTTACCATGTGATCAGCTGTGTCCAATGCCCTGGACTTTTACAGCCAGTGAGCAACTGTTCAGTAAAAGTGATTCAGGTGATTTTATCACTTCTCATTTCAGAGCTGTCACTCCTCAGCGACTCTAGCCGAGGATGCGGCTAATCAAGCATGATCTGTGCTTGATTAGCTGCATTGGACAGCCAGGGAAACATTGGGGCCTAATGAACCTCTGATGTCTTCATCAAGAATACCTGTCATCTGCCTTAAGCTATCACATAGGTGGCTTATGTAAATAAAACATTTTCATAAGATAAAAAAAAAAGTTTTATAAAACATGCATTAAAATTAATAAAAATAATAATAAAAAAAAGTAAAAGCACCCCCATCCCCTCCACACATACATACAAATACAAAAGCGTGCATGGGTCCTGTAACATGTATGTAAATAGAGAATACACCACATATGTGAGGTATCCCCGTGAACGTCAGAGTGAGAGCAAACATTCTAGGTCCAAAATTCACCATTAAAGAGGAACTGTAGTCTGCACACATAATTTGTAATAAAAACATCTTTGCCATTCTGAAGCTTCCCTCCAACCACTTTGCATATTATTTTATATATACTGTGATTCTGTACTTGCCAAATGTGCTGCAGAAATCTCCCTCCACTGAGTCTGGCTGCAACCATTTTAACTGTGGGCAGCTGAAGCTGCTGCCTGTTCACTTCCTGGATTTACACAGAGGCACACCTCCAGCTCTGCAGCTCTCATTGGCCCTCTTATGACTCATCCCCCCTCCCTTCCTGGCAAACTCTCACGAGAGTGAGAGAGAGAGCTGTTCATGATGTCATAAGCCTAGGCTAATGACCAGACAAGAAACAGGAAGTGGGCTGTATAAGGGATTTACTGGCAGAAAAAAAATGTTTTACTATCCAAAGTTAAAACAACAACAAGGGCAGAAGATTTAATAGATGGAAAGATGAAAAAAATGAACTCCAAACCGATAACCTGTAAAGGCTTTTAAAGCATCACCTATAAAAAGGTTTCAGGTCCCGTAGTTTGTCGCCATTCACAGGAACAAATCATTTTGAGTCTTGACATGTTTGGTATCGATTTACTCGATGCATCCCCATCTTTCATTTTTTTTTTTTTACCAGAAAATTGAGTATTATATTATATTTATTATATATATTATATTTGTGTGCACTGAAATTCAGTTTAGTGTATCGTTCCAGGAAAAATATGCATTTGGTAAATAGTTGTGCAAATATCGTACAACATAACCAGATGTATTTTCCTCCCCAGGGCCTCGGCTTTCAGAAAATATATCACGTCTGGCAGTTCTGTCATTTTCTAGCAGAGAAATGCTGATTTTTAACATGGATGTGAAAAAATTCAAAAATTGCCCTGGGCAGCAAGTGGTTATTATTTTTTTTTATTTTTTTCTCGCAGAGTTTGAATGCATCAGAGGTCGGAGGTCACATTGGGTTTTATCGAGTGGTATTTCAGCGGGTGGATGAGAGCCGCCCGGCATCCATTCACAACACCACAGACACATGGTTCAGCAAAGACATTGAGGCGGATGAGAACGTCATCGCTGTGTCAGCTCACAACTCAAAAGGAAACTCAACTCCCACACTGAGCAGAGTCACTGGTCGGGACCTTTCAGGTAACTGCAGTTCCCAGCAATATGTGCCTGTGTGCACCCAGCGTCATCTGTACTCCTCTCCCCTCCCCGGGCTGGGGCATTGCTGTAAACCCCCAACAATAAATGTCATACACTATATTACCAAAAGTATTGGGACGCCTGCGTTTACACGCACATGAACTTTAATGGCATCCCAGTCTTAGTCCGTAGGGTTCAATATTGAGTTGGCCCACCCTTTGCAGCTATAACAGCTTCAACTCTTCTGGGAAGGCCGTCCACAAGGTTTAGGAGTGTGTCTATGGGAATGTTTGACCATTCTTCCAGAAGAGCATTTGTGAGGCCAGGCACTGATGTGGATGAGAAGGCCTTGATCATAGTCTCTGCTCTAATTCATCCCAAAGGTGTTCTATTTGGATGAGGTCAGGACTCTGTGCAGGCCAGTCAAGTTCCTCCACCCCAAACTCGCTCATCCATGTCTTTATGGACCTTGCTTTGTGCACTGGTGCGCAGTCATGTTGGAACAGGAAGGGGCCATCCCCAAACTGTTCCCACAAAGTTGGGAGCACAAAATTGTCCAAAATGTCTTGGTATGCTGACGCCTTAATGCCCCGTACACACGATCGGACTTTACGACAACAAAGCCGTGGATTTTTGTTGGAAGGTTGTTGGCTCCAACTTGTCTTGCATACACACGGTCACACAAACGTTGGCCAACAATTACGAACGCACTGACGTACAAGATGTACGGCGAGCCGATAAAAAGGAAGTTCAGTAGTCATGCGCTGCCCTTTGGGCTCCTTCTGCTAATGTTCTATTTGGTGAGCATTGCTTCCGAGCATGCGTGTTTGTACTATGGACTTTTGTCCGACGGACTTGTGTACACACGATCGGAAAGTGCGACAACACACATTTGTTGGCGGAAAATTTGAGAACATGCTAGCCAACATTTGTTTGACGGAAATTCCGACAACAAATGTCCGATGGAGCATACACACGGTCAGACTTTCCGCCAACAAGCTCACATCCAACATTTGTTGTTGGAAAATTCGATCGTGTGTACGGGGCATTAGGGTTCCCTTCACTGGAACTAAGGGGCCAAGCCCAACCCCTGAAAAACAACCCCCCACACCATAATCCCACCTCCACCAAATGATTTGGACCATTGCACAAAGCAAGGTCCATAAAGACATGGATGAGCGAGTTTGGGGCGAAGGAAACTGACTGGCCTGTACAGAGTCCTGACCTCAACCCGATAGAACACCTTTGGGATGAATTAGAGCGGAGACTTGGAGCCAGGCCTTCTCCTCCAACATCAGTGCCTGACCTCACAAATGCGCTTCTGGAAGAATGGTCAAACATCCCCATAGACACACTCCTAAACCTTGTGGACGGCCTTCCCAGAAGAGTTGAAGCTGTTATAGCTGCAAAGGGTGGGCCAACTAAATATTGAACCCTACAGACTAATGCTGGCCATACACTATACGAAAGATCGGCCGAACCCATTTTCAAAAAACGAACATTCGGTTGTGAGAACAAACGATAGTGCCATCATGTAATGACCGATAAATCGTTCAGTGGACTTAAATGAATTCATTTTTTGTTTGTTTTTTTTTACATATACCCAGTGCAGACAGTTCAGACGGGAAACACATTAACCTTTCAATTTATCGTTCATTCGGCAGAAGATTTTCAAACTTGTCCTTTGTTTTTTTGGCTCAAAAACATCTCAACGATTACCAATTTTGTGCCCATTAACTGGCCGAAAAACGAACGAACTGGTCAAATGACCAAATTTCGGATGATTTGTCGTATAGTGTGTGTCCAGCATAAGACTGGGGTGCCATTAACCACTAAGCCACCGCCCACCGTCATATGACGGCGGGACGAGGCTTCTGTTGTTCTGGGAGGACGTCATATGACGTCCTCGCCCTCCCGAGCCACTACGCTGCGTCGCTCGGGACCCGGTGCGCGTGCCCGGCGGCCGCGATGTCCGCCGGGCACCCGCGATTGCCGGGTAACAGAGCAGGAGCGTGGATCTGTGCATGTAAACACAGATCCACGTCCTGTCAGAGAGGAGAGGAGACCGATGGCGTGTCCCTTTGTATATAGGGACAGCGATCGGTCACCTCCCCCAGTCAGTCCCCTCCCCCCACAGTTAGAATCACCTCCTTAGGTCATACATTAACCCCTCGAGCGCCCCCTAGTGTTAACCCCTTCCCTGCCAGTCACATTTACACAGTAATCAATGGAATTTTATAGCATTGATCGCTGTATAAATGTGAATGGTCCCAAAAATGTGTCAAAAGTGTCCGATGTGTCCGCCGCAATATCGTAGTCACAATAAAAATTGCAGATCGCCGCCATTACTAGTAAAAAATAAATAAATAATAAAAATGCTATAAATCTATCCCGTATTTTGTAGACGCTATAACTTTTGCGCAAACCAATCAATATACGCTTATCGCAATTTTTTTTTTACCAAAAATATGTAGAAGAATACGTATCGGCCTAAACTGAGGAAAAAATTTGTTAAAAAAAAAAAAAAAATTGGATATTTAAAAAGTAAAAAATATTGTGTTTTTTCAAAATTGTCCCTCTTCTTTTGTTTATAGCGCAATAAATAAAAACCGCAGAGGTGATCAAATACCACCAAAAGAAAGCTCTATTTGTGGGGAAAAAATGATAAAAATTTAATTAGGGTGCAGTGTAACATGACCGCGCAATTGTCATTCAAAGTGCGACAGCGCTGAAAACTGAAAAATGGCTTGGGCAGGAAGGGGGTGTAAGTGCCCTGTATTGAGGTAGTTAAAGTCCATGTGCGTGTAAAGGCAGGTGTCCCAATACTTTTGGTAACATAGGGTATATTTGCTCCCATTTGGTCTGTTAAGGCTGCATTTACACCCAAGCGTTTTGAATCGCGCTGCAATCGCGGCAAACCGCATTGCATGAAGCTTGTCACCCAAAAGTAGCTCCTGAACTTTTTTGGGGAAACAAGCTTCACGCAATGCCATTCGCTGCGATCGCAGCGCGATTTATCGCACAACAATCGCGGCAGAACCGAACCGCGTTCTTAGGTGCCATTAAAATGAATGGCAGCTGAAATTCGCGCTGTGCGATTTGTCGTTTTACCACAACGTGTTCAAATCGCGGCCAGAATTGCGATTTGGAACAGAAAGGTGTGAATACAGCCGAAATATACCATTGGAGGCATTTTGTTGCATCTACTGATAGATAAGTGCAATAAAAATAATACTGATCATGTCAGAAATTCAGAGCTGTCCTGAGTCCTCTGCACACTTCCTGTGTTATCTAAAAGAGTCGACTTAGTCCCCCAAATCTTATCCTGGACTACCGAATGATTGGCCTTTATGAGAGATCTGATAGTGGGAGAGCTTAGCAAAATTCACTAGGCAGGGCTGACACCGTTCAGTCCACAAAATCACTGAGCGTTTTTAGCCCACAACAGGACTTATAGGCTGATTCGAAAGATCAAATTGTAATGTTCTGTACTTGCAGAGTTTTTAAAGGGATAAACAGGGAAAATGTGCAGATGTTGCAGAAATGTACTGCATATGTTTTTTTTTGCCTTGACATATGATTTATTATTTAAAGTGGTTGTAAACCCTTACATATACTTAGTGAAGTGACTGGCCTCAGGTGATAGACAGGGATGAAACACGTCCTTCTACATAAGTTGTACCTGTCTATCTGGGGTATTCTCTTCTCTACATCTGTTCAAAGTGCAGAATTTGTAAAGCTTGTCTGAGCTGTCAGAAAAAAAGGGGGAGGAGAGGTAAAATGACATTCTGCAGAGCTCAGTGAGGAGAGGTCTGAGAGCTGATTGGAGGGAAGGGACACTTCCCCCTCCCTGCACACAGGAACAGAGCTGAGGCTATCAATCAGCTAGAGCTCCCTCCCCTGTCACCTTTTTTTCTCTTGGTGTCAGGAAAACTTGTCAGAAGTGATTCATGCTGATAGCAGAGGAAGGAAGCAGCAGACAGAAATGACACTGAGTGCTCTGGATAGAGACAAGTACACACTATAGAGGGATATGCTTCGTTCATGTTTCATGTCTGAGGTTTACAATCACTTTAATAGAGAGGCAAACAGCTGTCTCTGTAACAAGTGTCCCCCCGTGGAACAATTCCCCTCAACTCCTGTTCTGGTGACAACTGTTACATTTTCGGATCTCCCATATCTTTCTTTCTATAGTACAGATCCATTTATTGATTTTAATGAAAACATAATGAGGCTATAGTGTAATATTTTTTATATTTGCCTGAAGTTAATCTTTAAAGCACACCTGTTAGTATGGCATGAAAACCAAAATAATAACTACCCTGCTTACATTTAGGGGTTGATTTACCAAAGGCAAATAGATTGTGCACTCTGCAAGTGCAGGCGTGCCAGAGCTTAGTAAATGAGGTGAAGCTTTACTTTGCAAAGCATACCCAATCACGTGCAAGGAAAATAAAAAAAATCAGCTTTTTTGCTTGCACATGATTGGATGATGGAATTCAGCAGAGCTTCTGCTCATTTACTAAACACAGGAGCAAGTGCACAGTCTTTTTGCCTTTAGTAAATCAACCCCTTAACCACTTCAGCCCCGGAAAGGATTTACCCCCTTAATGACCAGGCCATTTTTTGCGATACGGCACTGCGTTATTTTAACTGACAATTGCGCGGTCGTGAGACATTGTACACAAACAAAATTGACATCCTTTTTTTCCCCCACAAATAGAGCTTTCTTCTGGTGGTATTTAATCACCTCTGCGGTTTTTATTTTTTGCGCTATAAACAAAAAAAAAGGACAATTTTTGAAAAAAAAATAATTTTTTTTTTTACTTTCTGCTATAATAAATATCCAAAGAAAAAAAATTAAAAAAAAAACGAATTTCTTCCGCAGTTTAGACCAATATGTATTCTTCTACATATTTTTGGTAAAAACAAAAAAAAACAAAAAAAAAAAGCCTATATTGATTGGTTTGCGCAAAAGTTATAGTGTCTACAAAATAGGAGATAGATTTATGGCATTTTTATTATTATTTTTTTTTACTAGTAATGGCGATTTTTAGCAGGACTGCAACATTGCGGCAAACAGATCGGAGACCTAACTGACATTTTTGACATTTTTTTGGGAACCAGTGACATTATTACACTGATCAGTGCTAAAAATATGCACTGATGTTGTACTAATGACACTGGCAGGGAAGGGGTTAACATCAGGGGCGATCAAGGGGTTAAATGTGTTTCCTCAATGTGTTTACTAACTGTACGGGGGACGGTGTGACTGGGGAAACACACATATCCATCTTCCTGCTTAACAGGAAGACAGATCTCAGTGTCATCCCCTGACAGAACGGGGATCTGCCTTGTTTACTCCGGCAGATCCCCGTTCTGTCTCTGCGGGGAACGATCGCGGAGCCGCTGATTGCCTCCCCCACTAGCCAATCGGAGCGTGGGTGTGCCACTGGTGGCGGCACCCACGAATGCTACTGCACGAATCGCCACACCGGCGAATTTGCGCAGCCGAGCCACCTTGCCGCAGTACACCTGCGGCGGGTGGTTGGCAAGTAGTTAAGTGAGGTGCACACTATAAGAAAAACGGGCAAACAATTCTCCGATTTTTCTCGTTGTTTCACAGCAAATCGAAACCGATGAACGAAAATCCGTACGAAAATTCTTGTACGACAAAGGCTTTTTTTTGTTGTTGTTGTTTATTGTTTCTGATCATGCGCAGTCTTTTTTTTCTGATTTTTCTTGTACAAAAATTGTACGAAAACGATACACATTAAACGAAAATCGCTCGTTCTGTTCCCGTACGAGAAAAATGTTGGCGTTTGTCCCTTTGGGAATTTTCGTACAAAAATTCGGAATCGGCTGTCGAAAGTTGTGCACACACTGTACGAAAACCGTTCAAAAATTCCTTGGATGAAAATGTTCGCCCGATTTTCTTATACTGTGTACGAGCCTTAAAGTGATACTAAAGGATCGTTTTTTTATTTTTTTTTAAATAACAAACATGTCATACTTACCTCCACTGTGCAGCTTGTTTTGCACAGAGTGGCCCCGAACATCCATTTCTGGAGTCCCTCGGCGGCTCTTGCGGCTCTTCCCCTCATTAGATAACCCCCTAGGAGAAGCGCTCTCCCGAGGGGGTTACCTTGCGGGCGCGCTTCCGAGTCCAGCATTCAGCATCCATAGAGGCGCCCGCATCATTGGATTTGATTGACAGTAGGGGGAGCCAATGGCTGCACTGCTATCAATCTATCCAATCAAGAGCCGGGACCCCGTGGAGAGAGGGACGGCCGCCGGGGCTCAGGTAAGTAAAACGGGGGGAGGGGGGGGCGCTAGGGGGCCGGTGACTGCAAGGTGCTTTTTCACCTTAATGCATTGGTGAAAAACCACAAGCCTTTACAACCCCTTTAAGTGTTCATTAGGGTTGCACCGATACCAATACTAGTATCGGTATCAGTGCCGATACCGAGCATTTGCACGAGTACTTGTACTCGTGTAAATGCTCCGATGCTTGATCCGATACCTCCCGGCAGGGCCGCTGATAGGCCACCCCCCCTAAATTGGGAGACCTGGAATCGTACCTCCAGTTGTCTTACTAGCTACAGCACCCCCAAAAGGAGGCGGTTCCCTCTATTTTTATGTGTTTGCTCCAGCAGAGGGTGGTACTTCCCCAAAAAGCCCGGGAAAACCTGGCTAGCATAGTTAACCCTTACCTCCCAGAGAGTACCGGCAAGCACAACTAAACATTCTAACAGAAATCGAATCATAGATATGACTAAAAAAAACAATAAAACATAAAAAAAAAATCCCTCTATCAGCCACACCTCCAGGTTGCGGCATGCATGTGCCGGCGTCACCGACTACACCTCCAGGTCGCGGCATGCATGTGTCGGCGTCACCGACTACTCCTCTTAATTTACTCACAAAACACAATGGAATTTAATTACTTTGGGCAACACGATTGTTTTAATTTTTGAAATTGCTCAAAGTCTGACTTTTTTTCTTTCTCTTATTGCTCAAGGTTTACTGTCGCCTATAAATGTCGTCGCCACGACTAATGGTGCAAGCAACAGTGTAACCCTCACCTGGGACCTGCCAGCAGGAAATGAAGATTTGGGTTGGGATCAGATTGTAGAATGGGAAGATCCTACAGAGGGCAAGCCAAACCATACCAACTGGGTGAAAGTGCCCAAGTTTGAACAAAAAGTAACATTATCAGGTGAATTCAGTTTTATTTTTTGCCCACTAGGTGGAGCCTTTTCTATAATGTAAATGGGAGAATTTGACGTTCTATTCGCATGCAGTGAATGGTGGTTATTGGCATGCAGTTCCAGCCCAAGCCAAGTGCCTGAGCTCAAAAAGTGAAGTCATATCTCCTGATCTGTGTACTTGGTTTATGTCAGTATTTTAAACTCAGCATGGCAGCTGGCAACTTGGCAACTAGCATTATTAGGAGAGGTCAGGAATGACAGCCAGGATTTCCTTAACCACTTAAGCCCCGGAACATTTGGCTGGCCAAAGACCAGAGCACTTTTTGCGTTTCGGCACTGCGTCGCTTTAACTGACAATTGCACGGTCGTGAGACATGGCTCCCAAACAAAATTGACATCCTTTTTTCCCCACAAGTAGAGATTTCTTTTGGTGGTATTTGATCACCTCTGCGGTTTTTATCTTTTGTGCTATAAACAAAAAAAAAGAGCGACAATTATGAAAAAAAGCAATATTTTTTATTTTTTGCTATAATAAATATCCCCCATTTTTTTTTCTCAGTTTAGGCCGATATGTATATATTGGTTCTGTATTCTCTAAAAGGGCAGTACTGAGAGGTGGGTAGGGGGTGGAACCCATCAACAGTTCTCGGAGGTGGGTATGGGCAGAGACAAGGGGTGAGTCAAAAAGCGGTCACACAAATCTTGTCGGAAATTCCGAACATGAGAATGCGGTAACGTGCAACAGGTACGACGAGCCGAGAAAAATGAAGTTCAATAGCCAGTGCGGCTCTTCTGCTTGATTCCGAGCATGCGTGGAATTTTGTGCGTCGGAATTGTGTACACACGATCGGAATTTACGACAACGGATTTTGTTGTCGGAAAATTTGAGAACTAGCTCTCAAATTTTGTGTGACGGAAATTCCGATGGAAAATGTCCGATGGAGCCCACACACGGTTGGAATTTCCGACAACAAGCTCCCATCGAACATTTCCCGGCGGAAAATCCAACCGTGTGTACGGGGCATAAGTATAAACTGTATATTGCCCAGTAAAGGATCTATTCAAGCAATTTACCAAGACTTTTCCTTTATGCAGGACACTATAAGCCATACATATGTTATCAGTTCCGGGTCTACTTTCTGCAGGAAGGAAGAGCGGGAGTCCCTGCAATGACAATGGCCTCAACACAAGAAAAAGGTACCACATCTCATCCTGTCCTCTATATGTTATGCTAGACATAGAGGGGTTGATTTACTAAAGGCAAGTAGACTGTGCATTTTGCAAAGTGCAGTTGCTTCAGATCTTGGTAAATGAGCAAAAGTTTCACTGACTTCCATCATCCAATCATGTGCAAGCAAAAATGCTGTGTTTTTTTGTTTTGTTTTTTTTTTCTATTTTCCTTGCATGTGATAATAATATTAATAACAGTAATAATAATAATAATAATAATAATGATACCTTTAATTATAATATAATATGTTATTATTATTTTTATTACTATTATTATTTATTATTATTTTATAATAAAATTATATTATATTGGGGAGATGTGAAGAAAAATTATTATAATATTAATATAATAAAATAATATTATTATAATAGTTATATTATTATTATTATTATTACTACATTGGGGAGGATATGAAGAAAAATCTCTCCAATGGGGACAGGAAACACATTTTTAGTAGACAGAGGAATAGTTAGAACTTCAGACAATGTTTTATTTCCTGTCTGTTCTTTCCTTTCCTAGTAACTACCACAACCCCCATTACTTGTACAGGTGTCACAGGGACAGGAAATGCTGAAAAATCTTCCCAATGGGGGGGGTCTTAGACAGATTTAAAAACCTGACAGCATTTTTGAGTCTTTTGCACTGTATTTAAAATGTGAAAAATATCATTTTGCTGGCATTGGCCTGGCCCAGCATCCCTTCCAGCTTATAATTGTCCAATTAATGAGCAGTAGTTCCTCCCTATGATCAATCCTTCAGTAGGAAGAATGTAAAGTATCGAGCTGGCCACCATACACTAATAGAATTTCATTTTTTGTTTAAAGTGGATGTAAACCTGAATTTTTTTTTTTTTATGTCATAATGTAGAGTATAAGATTTTCTATCATTTGAGCCCAGTCTTGCCACACAGAGTTAATCCATCTCTGAGCAATCCTCTTTTATTGTTCAGTGAGATAAAACTTGACAAACAGAGAAAAACTTTGTCAAATCCTCCCCCTTGCTGTGAGCGACAGGTGATTTACATATCTCGTGCACTAGCCTAAGACATGCATTATTTTTTAATTCCCCCCCCCCCCCACTCCTTTCTTCAGCAGCTCTGAAAGGATTGGCTGTTCCACACCTCAGCATGATTGGGCATGCTGAAGTCATGTGGTTACTTTCCTGTCTTTTCACTGGATGTTAGAGATCATAGCAGAAGTTCAGTGTAAGAAATACACAGGAGGAAATGCATATTGACAAGGGGAGTGTAGAGGTGGGCGGGGAGTCTACTGACATCACGACTCCACGCACCGAGCTCATTTTGACCCCACTGGGTGAGATCTTGCGTGGAGCCCCAGATCGAGGGAGATTATCAGTGGTCTTGTACGTCTTCCATTTTCCAATTATTGCTCCCACAGTTGATTTTTTCACACCAAGCTGCTTGCCTATTGCAGATTCAGTCTTCCCAGCTTGGTGCAGGTCTACAATTTTGTTTCTGGTGTCCTTCGACAGCTCTTTGGTCTTCACCATAGTGGAGTTTGGAGGTGTTTGAGGTTGTGGACAGGTGTCTTTTATACTGATAACAAGTTCAAACAGGTGCCATTAATACAGGTAATGAGTGGAGGACAGAGGAGCCTCTTAAAGAAGAAGATACAGGTCTGTGAGAGCCAGAAATCTTGCTTGTTTGTAGGTGACCAAATACTTATTTTCCACCATAATTTGCAAATAAATTCTTTCAAAAATCAGACAATGTGATTGTCTGGATTTGTTTCCACATTTTGTCTCTCATAGTTGAGGTATACCTATGATGACAATTACAGGCCTCTCTCATCTTTTTAAGTGGGAGAACTTGCACAATTGGTGGCTGACTAAATATTTTTTTGCCCCACTGTATTTACTCGGCGTAACATCATCTTTCACATTATACAAAAAATTGGGGTAAATATTGTGGGTTTTTTTTTTTTTTTATTCATTTAAAGTGGTTGTATACCTGCAGGATAAAAAAAACTGTAAGGCAAAGACATAATGAGCTAGTATGCAGCTTTCCTCGTTCTAAGGTAATACTTACCTTAAAACGAGGTGTCGGTATCTAATCCCGGTCCACGCCGAGGGAGCTGACATTTTGCCCTCGGCGTGTCTTCGCGGCTCCGGCGCTGTGAGTGGCCCGAGCCGCGATGACATCACTCCCGGGCATGCGCGTGGGAGTTTTCTTCCCGGCAAGGTCCGGCAGCGTCTGCCGGACCTTCAGCTGGGCATTCACAGCCTTTGCCGTACAGGTTTTGGAGATATTCATTTTACCTACAGGTAAGCCTTATTAGGCTTACCTGTAGGTAAAAAAATAATAATTAGGGTATACAACTGCTTTAAAGTGTATAAATATATATAATGTTTGGGAGTTCTAAGTAATTTTCTAGCAAAAAACATGTAGAAGTGAAGTGTCAGAAATTGGCTCGGAGGCGAAGTGGTTAATGATTACAGAGCTGCATTAGTTTGAGTCTTATATATTTGCCTGGAGTCCACATTTAACTCTTTCACCCTCCGAAGTTCCCGAGGTAACCACTTTGGACAGATGGACCTAATATTTCCATTTTACAGGCTCACTCTTAAATAAACTTTTATTCTGATTGTCATTGGTGTCCGGATATTTTGTGATCTCTTATCTCCTGTCACCTCCTGTCTGTCCCCCAGCTCCTGAGGCTGCTTTAGAAATAGACGTCAATGTAAACAAAGAGGGCCCCATACTGGTCACCTGGAGGGGGGTTCCACCAGAAAAACAAATGGGATGTATCCGTCATTACAGCATCTACCTGAAGGATCGAACGTCCAGTTTGACCAAAAAGGTTCAAAGTAAGTACAGGCCGGGGGGGTTGGGCAAAATGACCCATTGGCCATGACCTACAGAAAAACAAAACTTCTGGAAAGGGTAGAGGCTGCCGTTGTTCTTTTGTCTTGCTCACCTCCAAATATATGCAAGGAAGCGTGTTTATTCCCAAGAGGAAGATTTCCCCTCGTTTCCGTTCTGGTGACAACTCAGCATTTTGCATTTTCTTATCCCATTGATCAATGTCACCTGAATAGTTAGGGTGAATCTCCCTAGCGGGACATAGGCAGCAGTAAGAACCCAACAAGGGTTCTAACCCCTCACTACTACTATTAAAAAAAAAAGACACACTTTAACCAATTGAGGACCTTGAGTGTGGAGGTACATCTTAAACTACTTCAACAAAGTTTCCAGGGTGTATCTTCTACTAAATAGACATGTGCGTTTTCGTTCCGAATTCGTTTGTTTTCAAAATCGTTAATTTGGAAATATCCGAATTAACTAAAAAACCCGTTTAACAATTTTTTCCAAATAGTAAGTAAAGTAAATTTGAATATTCAAAAATCCGTAAATTCGAAAATCTGAAAACCCTAAAATTCAAAAATCTGAAATAATAACTAATAATAACTTGAGTATTACTAATTGGAATTTCCTTTCAAATTTGGCTGTCAGTGAACGTAACGAATACGAATTTATCTGATGTTACAAATGATCCGAAATAACGAATGCCGTATCTAAACGAATGGAAAATAACAAATTAATAACAAATAACAATAATAAAAACGTTTTTAAATAATAATAATATTAAAACGTTTTATTATTATTTATTATTCATTCGTTCTGTTCCATTTGTTTAGAAGCGGTATTCGTTATTTTCAGATAATTCGTAACTTCGGATAAATGCGTATTCTCTACATTCACTAACAGCCAAATTTGAAAGGAAATTCCAATAGCTCTAATTTAATAGTTAGATATTATCACTTAGTTAGTTATTCTTTCGAATTTTCTGATTTTCTTTCTTATTTTCGGATTTTTGGATTTTCAAATTTACGAATTTTCTAATTTATGTGTTGCGATCATAACGAATGACCCGAAACCCCCCCCCCCCCCAAAAAAAAACGAATGAAACTAAAACAAATTAATTTTTCCGAATATTCGTAAATTCAAATATTCGAGAACTCGGAAAATTGAAAATTCAAAAATCTGAAATAATAACTGGCTAATAATAACTCCACTATTACCTATTACTAACTATTAAATTGTAGGTATTGGAATTTCTTTTCAAATTTGTCTGTTAGTGAATGTAATGAATACGAATTTATCCGA
Organism: Aquarana catesbeiana; assembly: GCF_042186555.1. Lineage (NCBI taxonomy): Eukaryota > Metazoa > Chordata > Amphibia > Anura > Ranidae > Aquarana > Aquarana catesbeiana. The sequence goes on along the minus strand of NC_133330.1, from coordinate 323,771,734 downwards.
AGTTACAAATTATCCGAAATAATGAATGCTGTATCTAAACTAATGGAACGCAATGAATTAATATTAAATAAATAACAAGAATAATAATAAAAACTTAATTATTATTATTAATTTGTTCCGTTCCATTTGTTTAGATGTGGCATTTGTTATTTCGGATAAATCGTAACTTCGGATAAATTCACGTTCACTAACAGCCAAATTTGAAAGGAAATTCCAATACCTATAATTTATCCGAAGTTACGAATTATCTGCAATAACGAATGCCTTATCTAAACCAATCGAACATAATGAATTAATAATAATAAATAACAATAATAATTATAAAAAAAGTTTTATTATTTATTATTAATTTGTTACATTCTGTTTGTTTAGATGCGGTATTCGTTATTCTCAAATAATTTGTAACTTCGGATAAATGCGTATTCTCTACGTTTACCAACAGCCAAATTTGAAAGGAAATTCCAATACCTATAATTTAATAGTTCGTTATTGTTAGTTAGTTATTCTTTCGAATTTTCTGATTTTATTTCTTATTTTATGATTTTCTTATTTTTGGATCTTCGAATTTACGAATTGCGATCATAACGAATGACCCGAAAAATGAAAACAAAAAAACAAAAAATGAAACGAAAACAAACACATTTTTCGGCAGTGGACATGTCTACTAGTAAGAGTAGGTAGAAAGGAGCGCCTGGAGTCTAGTAGGTATGAGTTTGAAATCACCACAAGTTTAACAAGCCAACGCGTTTCAGGGAAACAAAGACTCCCCCTTCTTCGAGGCTGTTGCTGCATGCATATAAATGGGGAAGACTCAAAAAACAGGTATGTCTGTTAACAGAGATTAGACGGACGGATGTCTGAGTGTCGGCGGAGCTAGCTGAGGCAGCTGCCGTACCCAGAGGTAGCAGCCCAGGCCTAAAAAGTGCTAACCATCATCTCCTTTTTTAAGATGGGCCCAAATCATTGGAAGTGAAGCCTTCCCACTCGCCCACCTTTTTATTCAATCACGACCAGTGACTGATCGACTCAGTCCAGTGCGATCTTCAACCCTAACAAGGGTGTATGTTCTATCTTCATCACTTCTCTCACTGTTGCTGTCAAAATCTATTCAATAGCTGATCATACCTGGCGTTCAGCTTTAAAACAAGCCATCACTCACCTCTGTAGCTGCAGCCACTGTGGAGTAAAACGATTGCTCATGCAATATATGAGTGGCAGGGGAGCATTGGGTGGGTAAGTACCAAAAGAACCTGTCACTTTGATCTGAATTGGGCAAATAATTATTGTAACCCCAGTGACATCATCAGCCCCTATGAAAAAATGCGCTGGTTCCTGGGCACCAGGGAGGAGGCATATACTGGCACCGCATGTCACAACCTGCTAGAGATATTTCTTTATAGTAAGAAAACAGCAGCAGGAAGACTGCATAAAAAGGAGAAATAAGGGACCTGGTTCAAGGCAGGGCTGTCTTAATAGCATCATGGGCCTCTGGGCAAAGTAATGCACTGGGGCCCCTACCAGCTTGCCCCAATTTACACACCTACTTTCAAGAAATAAAGTATAAATAGTTGATAGAATTAAACATAGATTCATTAGTACTTTCAATAAAATCTATTTTACAAAAGGGAAAACATTCCATAAATCAAAGACTAATCAACACAAAGGGCACAGTACAGGGGTAATGCAGAAGGGCACAGTACAGGGGGGATGCAGAAGGGCACAGTACAGGGGGGATGCAGAAGGGCACAGTACAGGGGGGATGCAGAAGGGCACAGTACAGGGGGGAATGCAGAAGGGCACAGTACAGGGGGGGGGAGTGCAGAAGGGCACAGTACAGGGGGGAATGCAGTAGAGCACAGTACAGGGTGAATGCAGAAGGGCACAGTACAGAAGGGGGCAGGAAAGCACAGTACAGGGGGGAATGCAGAAGGGCACAGTACAGAAGGGGGAATGCAGAAGGGCACAGTACAGAAGGGGGAATGCAGAAGGGCACAGTACAGAAGGGGGAATGCAGAAGGGCACAGTACAGAAGGGGGAATGCAGGAGGGCACAGTACAGAAGGGGGAATGCAGGAGGGCACAGTACAGGGGAAATGCAGAAGGGCACAGTACAGGGGGAATGCAGAAGGGCACAGTACAGGGGGAATGCAGAAGGGCACAGTACAGGAGGAATGCAGAAGGGCACGGTACAGAAGGGGGAATGCAGAAGGGCACGGTACAGAAGGGGGAATGCAGAAGGGCACGGTACAGAAGGGGGAATGCAGAAGGGCACAGTACAGAAGGGGGAATGCAGAAGGGCACAGTACAGGGGGGAATGCAGAAGGGCACAGTACAGGGGGAATGCAGAAGGGCACAGTAAAGGGGGGAATGCAGAAGGGCACAGTACAGGAGGAATGCAGAAGGGCACAGTACAGGAGGAATGCAGAAGGGCACAGTACAGAAGGGGGAATGCAGAAGGGCACAGTACAGAAGGGGGAATGCAGAAGGGCACAGTACAGAAGGGGGAATGCAGAAGAGCACAGTACAGAAGGGGGAATGCAGAAGGGCACAGTACAGAAGGAGGAATGCAGAAGGGCACAGTACAGAAGGGGGAATGCAGAAGGGCACAGTACAGAAGGGGGAATGCAGAAGGGCACAGTACAGGGAGGAATGCAGAAGGGCACAGTACAGGGGGAATGCAGAAGGGGACAGTACAGGGGGGAATGTAGAAGGGCACAGTACAGGGGGGGAATGCAGAAGGGCACAGTAAAGGGGGGAATGCAGAAGGGCACAGTACAGGGGGGAATGCAGAAGGGCACAGTACAGAAGGGGAATGCAGAAGGGCACAGTACAGAAGGGGGCAGGAGGGCACAGTACAGGGGGGAATGCAGAAGGACACAGTACAGAAGGGGAATGCAGAAGGGCACAGTACAGAAGGGGGAATGCAGAAGGGCACAGTACAGAAGGGGGAATGCAGAAGGGCACAGTACAGGGGGGGAATGCAGGAGGGCACAGTAAAGGGGGGAATGCAGAAGGGCACAGTACAGGGGGAATGCAGAAGGGCACAGTACAGGGGGAATGCAGAAGGGCACAGTACAGGGGGGAATGCAGAAGGGCACAGTACAGGGGGGAATGCAGAAGGGCACAGTACAGGGGGGAATGCAGAAGGGCACAGTAAAGGGGGGAATGCAGAAGGGCACAGTACAGGGGGGAATGCAGAAGGGCACAGTACAGAAGGGGTATGCAGAAGGGCACAGTACAGAAGGGGGCAGGAGGGCACAGTACAGGGGGGAATACAGAAGGGCACAGTACAGAAGGGGGCAGGAGGGCACAGTATAGGTTCTGGGACGCTTCTCGGGACACAGCCATTTCAGGACAGTTTAGTAAAAAGCATGAATGTCCCAGACAGTTGGCAAATATGATGTAATTCAAGATTATTGTGGGGCCCCATGCACCTGGAGCCCCTGGGCAGTGCCCAGGCATGCCCTTGCAGTAAGATGGCCCTGGTTCAAGGAATAAAAAAAATCTATTTTTTCAATGTTAAGAAGGTCTACAATTCTTTCTTTTTTTTTTTTTTTTCAGTATTGTACAACCAATCGAAGAATAACCAGTATGAGATTAAGAAGGGAAGTATGAATGGGAAGTATGTGCTGTGGATGACCTACACCAATGGAGCCGGAGAGACGAACTCCAGGCAGGAAATATATTTTACAGTAGATGGTAAGAACATAAAAGTTAAAAAAAAAAAAAAAAAAAATTCAATGGAATCTACACTCACCGGCCACTTTATTAGGTACACCTGTTCAATTGCTTGGTAACATAAATTGCTAGTCAATTAGGCATCTAGACGTGGTGAAGACGACTTGCCGCAGTTCAAACTGAGCATCAGAATGGGGAAGAAAGGGGATTTAAGTGACTTTGAACGTGGCATGGTTGTTGGTGTCAGATGGGCTGTTCTACCGATCTACTGGGATTTTCACTCACAACCATCCCTCAGGTTTAAAGAGAATGGTCCGAAAAAGAGAAAATATCCAGTGTGGAGGAAAATGCCTTGTTGAGGTCAGAGGAGAATGGGCAGACTGGTGTCAGATGATTAGAAAGGCAACCACTCGTTACACCCAAGGTACGCAGAATACCATCTCTGAATGCTCAATACATCGAATCTTGAAGCAGATGGGCTACAGCAGCAGAAGACCACACTGGGTGCCACTCCTGTCAGCTAAGAACAGCTAACTGAGGCTACAATTCACACAGGATCACCAAAATTGAACAATAGAAGATTGGAAAAACGTTGCCTGGTCTGATGAGTCTCGATTATCAGCTGCAATATTCAGATGGTCGGGTCAGAATTTGGTGTAAACAACATGAAAGCATGGATCCCTCCTGCCTTGTATCACCGGTTTGGGTTGGTGGTGGTGTAAAGGTGTGGGGGATATTTTCTTGGCACACTTTGGGCCCCTTAGTACCAATTCAGTATTGATTAAATACCAGGGCCTACCTGAGTATTGTTGCTGACTTTACTTCCTTTTTTTTACCACAGACCTGAAATAAAGTATGCAGTCAGTTAATGGGAATCTGTTGCTGTGATATCTCATGTCTGTGGTGGTATCGGGGATTACATTCTGCTTTCTCTGTTTGTTTTTCAGATCCGCAAGATGAATATGTGATTGTTTACGCGTTCCTCGCTGTACTTATATTAGCATCTTTTCTCTTCCTTCTCCTAACAGTAAAGCAAAGGTAGGCATGGATATGCATTTCTTTTTTAATTTTTATATTTTTTATATTTATCTTTCAGTTTTTCCTTAATCCCCGCCCTCTGGCTGTTACAGTGATAAGGAGGCTATCCTACAGGCTCCCCATTGTCCCTGTGGGGGGAGGGGAATTTATTAAATCTGGTGCACATAAAATCTGGTGCAGCTGTACATAGTAACCAATCAGCTTCCAGGTTTTTTTGGCAAAGCTTAATTGAAGTTAGAAGCTGATTGGTTACTGCTGTGTTTCCCCGAAAATAAGACTGGGTCTTATATTAATTTTGGCTACAAAAAAAAACACATTAGGGCTTATTTTCAGGGGATGTCTTATTTATGTACAATAATCTAAAACAATTTTTATACAGGAATAAAACAATAAAATGTTTTTTTTAAATGTTCCTGTGTCCCCTGCCTTTTTTTTTTTCTCTCTCTCTCTCTCTCTCTCTCTCTCTCATCCCAAGTAAACCCTAATTAAAGTCCTTATAAAAAATCACGTGATCCGCTCTGTAAAAGGATTATATAATGTCCAGTGTGTGTCTATGTAACATTATTGTAAAAAATAGCTTACTTACAGTGCTGCTGGGCGCTCACATGACTCGCTGGAGCTCTTCTTCCTCGCTCCGAGCACTGCTGAAGGAGGGGCCGAGATCCCCGCTGACGTCAGCCCCGCTCCTCTGAGCACTATTGAAGGAGGGGCCGAGATCCCTGCTGACGTCAGCCCCGCTCCTCCGAGCACTGCAGAGGGAGGGGCCGAGATCCCCGCTGGCATCAGCCCTGCTCTGAGCACTGCTGGGGGAGGGGCCGAGATCCCCGCTGATGTCAGCCCAGCTCCTCCGAGCACTGCAGAGGGAGGGGCCGAGATCCCCGCTGGCGTCAGCCCTGCTCTGAGCACTGCTGGGGGGGGGCCGAGATCCCCGCTGGCGTCAGCCCTGCTCTGAGCACTGCAGAGGGAGGGGCCAAGATCCCCGTTGGCGTCAGCCCTGCTCTGAGCACTGCTGGGGGAGGGGCCGAGATCCCCGCTGATGTCAGCCCAGCTCCTCCGAGCACTGCAGAGGGAGGGGCCGAGATCCCCGCTGATGTCAGCCCCGCCCCTCCGAGCACTGCTGAGGGAGGGGCTGAGATCCAGGCTGACGTCTGCCCCATTTTGAGCACTGCTGAGGGAGGGGCCGAGATCCTCGCTGATGTCAGCCCCACTCCGAGCACTGCAGAGGGAGGGGTCGCTGACGTCAGGTGGGAGGAGAGGAGGAGAGCTTCGGCGGGTCACATGCCCAGCGGAGCTGTATATAAGGTATTTTCTACAACAATGTTAACATAAAGGCACACTGGACCATTATATAATCCTTTTACAGGATGGATTACATGATTTTACAAGGACTTTAACTAGGGCTTTTTTTCAGGATAGGGCTTATATTGCAGCCATCCTAGAAAATCACGATAGGTCTTATTTTCAGGGAAACACGGTATGTACAAGTGCACAAGATTCTGAGTGCACCAGTTTTAGTAAATACCCCCCAATACATTGTATTTTCCACAATTTGTGAAATGTTACTAAAGGCAATTTATTTTTAGTTTTGTAGGGAAGGCTTAAACCATGTTTGTCAGGATGTATTTTTTCTTTTTATTGCTGTCTGTGTCCTCGCTGGGGAGATTTTCCCTCTCTAGCAAGAAAGTGGTGGAAAATCCAAACACGAGTTGTCATCGGGGCAAGACAGAGATAAAGAAAAATCATCCAGCGAAGACACCTGTCCCTGTGACAACTCTTTAGGATGGGAATTCTGTTCACTAGGTAGATATTTCCTCTCATTTCCTGTTGTTCTTCAGGGACAGGAAGTGAAGAGAAATCTCCCTTCTCTACCATATCAAAAATTAAAAAACAAAAAAACAAAGGTTTTTGCTTTACATGCACTTTAAAACTGAGCTTTTCTCATGAACGAAAAACTCTTTTTACCCTACAAAGCAACGTAATCTGAAAAGACTTTTGTTTTCCAATACGGCTTTTAAAAAAAAAAAAATTTAATACTACACCTTGCTCCTTGCCTCCATTTCTACCTAGTTCCTGAAACCTTTCTGACTTCATCAGGAGCTGGCTGTCTCTTCCTGGTTAAGGCTGAAGGCCCCCTGATGAAGCACCACAAGGTCCGCTATCCTCTTGCCACTGTGTTGAAGCTGATGCCTCCTGGAATATGTGAGGTGTATATCCCAGGAGGCATCAGCTTCAACACAGTGGCATAAGGAATGTGGACCTGCTGACTTATTATCAGGGGGCCTGCTGCCTGAACCAGGAAGAGACAGCCGACTCCTGATGAAGTCAGAAAGGAAGATGGCGGTGTGGGACCTGGTGTGCAACAATGGATCGACAAGGACTACTACAGTGCTGTGTATGTTTGTTTTTTTAGGATAATCCGACATACAAGGTAAGAGGTAAAATAAATAAAATGTAGGGGTTATGAAGTTCCTCTTCGAGGTAAACATTATGACAGCTCAACATACAGTACATGCTCGCTAAAAACACAGTATAGGTTTCCTGTAAAATCAGTTTCATAATAAATCACCTGGAGGTTGTACTGGGTTCATTCATTGAGTCATTGTGGGTCTGAGCAACCACCTCACATGTCAGAACATGAACAAATTACCAGCACAGAGGTGGTTTTATGATGTCTCTGCAAAAAATTGCCATTAAAATAATTTGTTTTATTTCCATAAAAATGATGAACAATTCTTTTTTTTTTTTTTTTTACTCGGCACACCTTTCATGTCATCTACACAAAGGAAATTTTATACCAAGTCTGATAGAGGATCAGACAACAGATAAGAGTAAAGAATTTGAAATGGATAAGTGGCATAGGCATCTTCTAGTCGTTTTATTACAGTGGCCCATGAGTGAAATGCTTACATACTGGGAAAGGAATTGTGACCATTTAGCCCTTTTACTGCACAGAACCAGGTATCCACTTTTCACATGGACAATTATAGATTTGAAAAGGCTTCCCCCACCATAAGACCATACACAATATTTTCTTACAGCAGAAGGCCTATGAGATGAAAATATAGTCCTCTTGATTTTGTATCTTGAGAGATACTTAAAAAATATTTATCTAACCTAAATTTTGAATTAAAAACTTCAAGTATGCTTGTTCCAGAGCTGGCAAAGTTGGAGCTATTAAAAACAATAGTAAAGAAGTGTGTTGGCAGGCAGGAAAGGAGTGAGGAGGGTATGATGGTGAGCAGTATGTACAGGAGAGGGGTGAGGAGGATATGATGGTGAGCAGTATGTACAGGAGAGGAGTGAGGAGGGTATGATGGTGAGCAGTATGTACAGGAGAGGAGTGAGGAGGGTATGATGGTGAGCAGTATGTACTGGAGAGGAGTGTGGGGGGTATGATGGTGAGCAGTATGTACAGGAGAGGAGTGAAGAGAGTATGATGATGAGCAGTATGTACATGAGAGGAGTGTGGGGGGTATGATGGTGAGCAGTATGTAGAGGAGAGGAGTGTGGGGGGGGGGGTATGATGGTGAGCAGTATGTACAGGAGAAGAGTGTGGGGGGTATGATGGTGAGCTGTATGTACAGGAGAGGGGTGAGGAGGATATGATGGTGAGCAGTATGTACAGGAGAAGAGTGTGGGGGGGTATGATGGTGAGCAGTATGTACTGGAGAGGAGTGAGGAGGGTATGATGGTGAGCAGTATGTACAGGAGAGGAGTGTGGAGGGTATGATGGTGAGCTGTATGTACAGGAGAAGAGTGTGAGGGGGGGGGGGATGATGGTGAGCTGTATGTACAGGAGAGGGGTGAGGAGGATATGATGGTGAGGAGGATATGATGGTGAGCAGTATGTACAGGAGAGGAGTGAGGAGGATATGATGGTGAGCAGTATGTACAGGAGAGGAGTGAGGAGGATATGATGGTGAGCAGTATGTACAGGAGAGGGGTGAGGAGGATATGATGGTGAGCAGTATGTACAGGAGAGGAGTGAGAAGGGTATGATGGTGAGCAGTATGTACAGGAGAGGAGTGTGGAGGATATGATGGTGAGCAGTATGTACAGGAGAGGAGTGTGGAGGATATGATGGTGAGCTGTATGTACAGGAGAAGAGTGTGGGGGGGTATGATGGTGAGCTGTATGTACAGGAGAGGAGTGTAGAGGATATGATGGTGAGCAGTATGTACAGGAGAGGAGTGTGGAGGATATGATGGTGAGCTGTATGTACAGGAGAAGAGTGTGGGGAGGGGGGGTATGATGGTGAGCTGTATGTACAGGAGAGGAGCGAGGAGGATATGATGGTGAGCAGTATGTACAAGAGAGGAGTGAGGAGGATATGATGGTGAGCTGTATGCACAGGAGAGGAGTGAGGAGGATATGATGGTGAGCAGTATGTACAGGAGAGGAGTGAGGAGGATATGATGGTGAGCAGTATGTACAGGAGAGGAGTGAGGAGGATATGATGGTGAGCTGTATGTACAGGAGAAGAGTGTAGGGGGGGGGGGTATGATGGTGAGCTGTATGTACAGGAGAGGAGAGTGGAGGATATGATGGTGAGCTGTATGTACAGGAGAAGAGTGTGTGTGTGTGGGGGGGGGGTATGATGGTGAGCTGTATGTACAGGAGAGGAGCGAGGAGGATATGATGGTGAGCAGTATGTACAGGAGAGGAGTGAGGAGGATATGATGGTGAGCTGTATGCACAGGAGAGGAGTGAGGAGGATATGATGGTGAGCAGTATGTACAGGAGAGGAGTGAGGAGGATATGATGGTGAGCTGTATGTACAGGAGAGGATGAGGAGGATATGATGGTGAGCAGTATGCACAGGAGAGGAGTGAAGAGGGTATGATGATGAGCAGTATGTACATGAGAGGAGTGTGGAGGGTATGATGGTGAGCAGTATGTAGAGGAGAGGAGTGTGGGGGGGGGGTATGATGGTGAGCAGTATGTACAGGAGAGGAGTGTGGAGGGTATGATGGTGAGCTGTATGTACAGGAGAAGAGTGTGAGGGGGGGGGGGGGATGATGGTGAGCTGTATGTACAGGAGAGGGGTGAGGAGGATATGATGGTGAGGAGGATATGATGGTGAGCAGTATGTACAGGAGAGGAGTGAGGAGGATATGATGGTGAGCAGTATGTACAGGAGAGGAGTGAGGAGGATATGATGGTGAGCAGTATGTACAGGAGAGGGGTGAGGAGGATATGATGGTGAGCAGTATGTACAGGAGAGGAGTGTGGAGGATATGATGGTGAGCTGTATGTACAGGAGAGGAGTGAGAAGGGTATGATGGTGAGCAGTATGTACAGGAGAGGAGTGTGGAGGATATGATGGTGAGCAGTATGTACAGGAGAGGAGTGTGGAGGATATGATGGTGAGCTGTATGTACAGGAGAGGAGTGTGGAGGATATGATGGTGAGCAGTATGTACAGGAGAGGAGTGTGGAGGATATGATGGTGAGCTGTATGTACAGGAGAAGAGTGTGGGGGGGTATGATGGTGAGCTGTATGTACAGGAGAGGAGTGTAGAGGATATGATGGTGAGCAGTATGTACAGGAGAGGAGTGTGGAGGATATGATGGTGAGCTGTATGTACAGGAGAAGAGTGTGGGGAGGGGGGGTATGATGGTGAGCTGTATGTACAGGAGAGGAGCGAGGAGGATATGATGGTGAGCAGTATGTACAAGAGAGGAGTGAGGAGGATATGATGGTGAGCTGTATGCACAGGAGAGGAGTGAGGAGGATATGATGGTGAGCAGTATGTACAGGAGAGGAGTGAGGAGGATATGATGGTGAGCTGTATGTACAGGAGAGGAGTGAGGAGGATATGATGGTGAGCTGTATGTACAGGAGAAGAGTGTAGGGGGGGGGGGTATGATGGTGAGCTGTATGTACAGGAGAGGAGAGTGGAGGATATGATGGTGAGCTGTATGTACAGGAGAAGAGTGTGTGTGTGTGGGGGGGGTATGATGGTGAGCTGTATGTACAGGAGAGGAGCGAGGAGGATATGATGGTGAGCAGTATGTACAGGAGAGGAGTGAGGAGGATATGATGGTGAGCTGTATGCACAGGAGAGGAGTGAGGAGGATATGATGGTGAGCAGTATGTACAGGAGAGGAGTGAGGAGGATATGATGGTGAGCTGTATGTACAGGAGAGGATGAGGAGGATATGATGGTGAGCAGTATGTACAGGAGAGGAGTGAGGAGGATATGATGGTGAGCTGTATGTACAGGAGAGGATGAGGAGGATATGATGGTGAGCTGTATGTACAGGAGAAGAGTGTGGGGGGGGGGGGTATGATGGTGAGCTGTATGTACAGGAGAGGAGTGTGGAGGATATGATGGTGAGCTGTATGTACAGGAGAAGAGTGTGTGTGTGGGGGGGGGGGGGGGTATGATGGTGAGCTGTATGTACAGGAGAGGAGCGAGGAGGATATGATGGTGAGCATTATGTACAGGAGAGGAGTGAGGAGGATATGATGGTGAGCTGTATGCACAGGAGAGGAGTGAAGAGGGTATGATGATGAGCAGTATGTACATGAGAGGAGTGTGGGGGGTATGATGGTGAGCAGTATGTAGAGGAGAGGAGTGTGGGGGGGGGTATGATGGTGAGCAGTATGTACAGGAGAAGAGTGTGGGGGGTATGATGGTGAGCTGTATGTACAGGAGAGGGGTGAGGAGGATATGATGGTGAGCAGTATGTACAGGAGAAGAGTGTGGGGGGGTATGATGGTGAGCAGTATGTACAGGAGAAGAGTGTGGGGGGGTATGATGGTGAGCAGTATGTACTGGAGAGGAGTGAGGAGGGTATGATGGTGAGCAGTATGTACAGGAGAGGAGTGTGGAGGGTATGATGGTGAGCTGTATGTACAGGAGAAGAGTGTGAGGGGGGGGGGATGATGGTGAGCTGTATGTACAGGAGAGGGGTGAGGAGGATATGATGGTGAGGAGGATATGATGGTGAGCAGTATGTACAGGAGAGGAGTGAGGAGGATATGATGGTGAGCAGTATGTACAGGAGAGGAGTGAGGAGGATATGATGGTGAGCAGTATGTACAGGAGAGGGGTGAGGAGGATATGATGGTGAGCAGTATGTACAGGAGAGGAGTGAGAAGGGTATGATGGTGAGCAGTATGTACAGGAGAGGAGTGTGGAGGATATGATGGTGAGCAGTATGTACAGGAGAGGAGTGTGGAGGATATGATGGTGAGCTGTATGTACAGGAGAAGAGTGTGGGGGGGTATGATGGTGAGCTGTATGTACAGGAGAGGAGTGTAGAGGATATGATGGTGAGCAGTATGTACAGGAGAGGAGTGTGGAGGATATGATGGTGAGCTGTATGTACAGGAGAAGAGTGTGGGGAGGGGGGGTATGATGGTGAGCTGTATGTACAGGAGAGGAGCGAGGAGGATATGATGGTGAGCAGTATGTACAAGAGAGGAGTGAGGAGGATATGATGGTGAGCTGTATGCACAGGAGAGGAGTGAGGAGGATATGATGGTGAGCAGTATGTACAGGAGAGGAGTGAGGAGGATATGATGGTGAGCAGTATGTACAGGAGAGGAAGTGAGGAGGATATGATGGTGAGCTGTATGTACAGGAGAAGAGTGTAGGGGGGGGGGTATGATGGTGAGCTGTATGTACAGGAGAGGAGAGTGGAGGATATGATGGTGAGCTGTATGTACAGGAGAGGAGTGAGGAGGATATGATGGTGAGCAGTATGTACAGGAGAGGAGTGAGGAGGATATGATGGTGAGCTGTATGTACAGGAGAAGAGTGTAGGGGGGGGGGGGGTATGATGGTGAGCTGTATGTACAGGAGAGGAGAGTGGAGGATATGATGGTGAGCTGTATGTACAGGAGAAGAGTGTGTGTGTGTGGGGGGGGGTATGATGGTGAGCTGTATGTACAGGAGAGGAGCGAGGAGGATATGATGGTGAGCAGTATGTACAGGAGAGGAGTGAGGAGGATATGATGGTGAGCTGTATGCACAGGAGAGGAGTGAGGAGGATATGATGGTGAGCAGTATGTACAGGAGAGGGAGTGAGGAGGATATGATGGTGAGCTGTATGTACAGGAGAGGATGAGGAGGATTATGATGGTGAGCAGTATGTACAGGAGAGGAGTGAGGAGGATATGATGGGTGAGCTGTATGTACAGGAGAGGAGAGTGGAGGATATGATGGTGAGCAGTATGTACAGGAGAGGAGTGAGGAGGATATGATGGTGAGCAGTATGTACAGGAGAGGAGTGAGGAGGATATGATGGTGAGCTGTATGTACAGGAGAAGAGTGTAGGGGGGGGGTTATGATGGTGAGCTGTATGTACAGGAGAGGAGAGTGGAGGATATGATGGTGAGCTGTATGTACAGGAGAAGAGTGTGTGTGTGTGTGGGGGGGGGTATGATGGTGAGCTGTATGTACAGGAGAGGAGCGAGGAGGATATGATGGTGAGCAGTATGTACAGGAGAGGAGTGAGGAGGATATGATGGTGAGCTGTATGTACAGGAGAGGAGTGAGGCAGGATATGATGGTGAGCTGTATGTACAGGAGAAGAGTGTGGGGGGGGGGGTATGATGGTGAGCTGTATGTACAGGAGAGGAGTGTGGAGGATATGATGGTGAGCTGTATGTACAGGAGAAGAGTGTGTGTGTGGGGGGGGGGGGGGTATGATGGTGAGCATTATGTACAGGAGAGGAGTGAGGAGGATATGATGGTGAGCTGTATGCACAGGAGAGGAGTGAGGAGGATATGATGGTGAGCAGTATGTACAGGAGAGGAGTGAGGAGGAT